>NC_059264.1:9173177-9188177 GCF_017591435.1 Portunus trituberculatus | reverse complement strand
CGTGGGAGGTTGGCGATAAAATTAATGTAATGTAGTGGAGTTTGATTGTACGTTTTGGTATTTTCATTTCGTTTAATTCGTTTTAATATGAATCTTTAGTTTTTCGTTGTTTGTCTTAACTTGTAAAGTCTGGGAGTGGAATGTGACAAGTTTTTTTTTTCTGGTATTCATGGGGAGATCAGCGACAAAAATCATGTAAATTTGCAATAGTGGAGTTTGAGTGTTATTAGTTACGGTGTTGTGCTCATGTTAGCTGGAATCTACTGTTTTTTTTCGTGTCTCTTCACTGGTAAATTATTAGTTACCCAGCATCTTCAGTTCGTCGTATATTTCCCAACTATTAAACTCAAGAATTTCAATGTTAATCTTTTATTATTTCCGTGTTGTCTTCTGCAATACTTAAACAAAACCTTAACACCACAATCTTTCATCGCTTCATTACCGAGACGCGCTTTCATACTCATTCTGCTTACCATTTGGCGATTTTATACAGCTTCAGAATCTTTTGTGTGGATTGAAATAGTGAAGACTGCAGCCATTCATCATCTGACCTCCATAAACCCTTCCCAATGTCAATAAAATGGTCTAATCATACAAAAAAGAGGCTAAAATGCGCCCCCAGTGTTGAAAGGATTAACTAATGAACTTTTGGAACCTTGGTAGAGATCAGGGACAAAACTAGTGTAAAAATAAGTGCTTGAGTTTGAATGTTGTTTGGTTTGGATGTGACGTTGCATAAAAATCAGCTAGCATCACCATTCTCACTCCTCCCTATTGGTGGACTCTAGGATTCGTGGAGTTCAATACACCAGGACAGCAAATATGTCGTGGTGGAGTTTGAATCTTAGTGGTGTATTTTGTGTAAGATCTAAGCTGTCTTCATTCTTTTATTATTTTATTGTTACTCATATTTTTCATTTTGTATCTTCTTTGCTATATATATATTTTTTTTTTTAGTCAAGGATTAGTACGAGTTTATTCCGACATTTTCTTTTTTTTTCCTTGTGCACTAAAGAGCAATACCATTTTATTTATTTACTTTTCTAGCCCACAAACAAATGGGTCACAAACGTTCCTATTTCTTCTCTTTACTTTTGATAGACTGTATGGAAATTAAGATCTATAAGTATGATTTCATGACTGTAGTAATGAATTAACAGCCATTCTGCAAGTTGAACAGATTGCAGTTATCAAGTATTTCAAGGATGTATCAAGTATTTCAAGGATGTATCAAGGATGTATCAAGTATTTCAAGGATGTTTTCATGATTGCAGTTATAGATGCACAAGAATTTTGCGTTATCATTAGCAAAAACAATTACAGGAACCAAAATAATGCGATATTAATAACTGCAGTAGTTTTACGATAGCAGGAGTATTAGTTTTAGTGGAAATAGCTGTTGTTGTTTTTGTTGTTGTTATTGTAGTAGCAGAAGCAGTAATAAAAAAATAGCAAGAACAACAATAATAACAATAACAACAGAGACAATAACAATCATTAACCTTTCTTTTCCCTCTCCGTTTTGTATTTTTCAGGTGAGTGTGCGTGAAGCGAGAGGAGAGGTACGATAGAGGAGAGACTAGGTAGACCCCGTACGTACTACCTGTATGTGGCTTCCAGTAATTGGACTCTCGCGCACAGGACTGACGAACAGGTAAGGTTGGCTAATCCCGGCACGTGATGGAGTAGTGGCTGGCCCTTGATGTGGATTAGAGACCTGGATCAGCTGAACTTGTTGGCTTGACTCATACTAGATTTTAAAGAACGTGTTATTTATTTATTCTTTGTAAGTGTTTGGCGTCAGTTCGTTACCTCTTTTGTTGGGCTTAAAAGATCATGCGTTCTTTTTTCTTTCTATTTTTCGTATTAGAGGGCGTGTTTTCTTTTCTTCTTTTTCGTGTCCTGTCTCTAATTATCGGTCTGTCTAATCTTTCTCCTGTTTTCTGTTTCATTTCTTTCTCTACGATCTTTCTATCGTACTTGTCTTTCTCATTTTAACCACCTTTCTGTGTCTCCTGTCTCTAATAATCGGTCTATTTAATCCTTCTCTTGTTCTTTGTCTTATTTCTTTCTCTACGATATTTTTATATTATTTGTTTCTCATCTATTATCTTCTGTCTCAATTCTGTCCCTTTCTGTGTCTCCTGTCTCTAATCACCTCTCTTTTAATGTTTCACCTGTTGTCTCATTTCTTTCTCTAGGGAATATTGGGATGGTCGGCACCAGAGAGGGTTTTTTTTCTCGTTTGGTTACTTTATAATTGCTGTATTTTTACGAGGGAGGAGTTTGGATACAAGAGCTTTGAGGAGGAGCTGGAGAAGGGGTTGTTTGGAAGTAGAATTCGTGTGTGTGTGTGTGTGTGTGTGTGTGTGTGTGTGTGTGATATTTCTTTTCTGTATTTTCATTTTTTTCCTGAGATTTTGTGTTTTCTTCCTTTCCTAAATTTTTGCTTTGCTTATTCTTCTTTGCTTTTGAATCTCTGACCTTTCATTTTGCAACCTTTCTTTCTTTCGGTGTTCTCGTCATAGGAGGCTGTTGTATTCTCGTGTCTGTGTGCGTGGGTAGCTGTGGGAAAGCTTTTGTCTTTTGTTCCTCACACACACACACACACACACACACACACACACACACACACACACACTATCTCTCTCTCTCTCTCTCTCTCTCTCTCTCTCTCTCTCTCTCTCTCTTTCTCTCTCGAACAAACAGTCACTTCCATATATAGATAGATTAGTAAGTAGATAGAAGTGTATTTAGGTTTCCTGATTTATATCTTTTATATTATTCTATGTTCGTATTAGTTTAGCTTTTTATTCGTTTGCCTTTTTTCTTTTTTTTCATAATCTTTCTAATTCCTTCTCTTCACCACCACGACAACCACCACCACCACCACCATTATCAACTTCATTATAATTTTATGAAAATCTTTACTTTCCTCCCTCTTGCTTCCTCCTCCTTCTCCTCCTCCTCCTCCTCCTCTTCCTCTTCCTCAAGTAAAATCAAGAAATGAAGGTCGGATTTTCGGTTCAACTAAAAAGTGTTCAACTCTTGTTATGATTTCCCGAGAGAGAGAAAGAGAGAGAGAGAGAGAGAGAGAGAGAGAGAGAGAGAGAGAGAGAGAGAGAGAGAGAGAGAGAGAGTGAGTGAGTCCGGGAGAAACAATTAAAACTTATGCAGGAATATTCTTTTTCATTCTCGCTCTTCACAAGTTTCATTATCATGTTATTTAAAAATTCATAAATATTACCTTTATTAGGCGTCCCCGTCACGCGGCAGCCTGTGCGTGGCAGCTGCGGCAGTCTTGGCTCTACTGCTTATATCTCCGTCAGAATTGAGAGTACGCAGGAGTATTAACTATTTGGTGATCTAAGCCAAGAGTAATCAACTAAGCAATATGGACAAGGTGTTACTTACGTGATGAAATGGTCTGCGTGTCAGCTGGTCTCACTTTAATCTCTCCAGCAACAGGACGCGTTTTCATTCATTCTGATTGCTATTTGCTGATTTTATACAGCTTCAGAAACATATGTTGGGATTAGAATAGTAAAGCCTTTGGCCATTAATCATTTGACCTCCATAGACTCTTCCTGATGCAAATAAAATCGTCTGATGGTACACAAAAAAATAAGGTAAAAATGTGTCTCAGTATTGAAGGATTAATTAATACTACACTTTAACATATCTATTTGATCAACTAATTCGTGGTGATTTTACGGCATAATACAATATAAGACTATACCATCTGATAACATACCACTACATACGTGTCAGGTGCCTAGTGACATGGACTGCATGCTGATTTGAATACGTAGCTCAATGCATGGTGTCTTGGCCAGCCTACGTTTTAACTCTGGGTCTGAGAGTGGCCATCAGGGCTCCACTGCCTGTGGGGTTAGTTTGTTTACACTAGTCAGCTGACTGCCCGCCGTCCGCCACACACCAGCTGGTAAAACAACAGATGTGCTCTCTCTCTCTCTCTCTCTCTCTCTCTCTCTCTCTCTCTCAGCCATGTGCATCCATGTTTGCGTAATATTTGAAACAATTTGTTCCGCTGAGAGAGAGAGAGAGAGAGAGAGAGAGAGAGAGAGAGAGAGATGCACGTCTTCCGTAAAACAAGAGTAATAGTATCGGACTGTCTCTCCACCACCATCGACCACTACTACCATTTCCTCCTTTTCCTCCTCCTCCTCCTCCTCCTCCTCCTCCTCCTCCTCCTCCTCCTCGTCTTCCTCCTCCTCCTCGTCCCTCACCTTCAACAGCCTCTCGCGTTACACCTGTCAAAGGGAATCACGTCTCTGATGCACCTGGCTGGAATTTTTATCACCAGCATCTGAAGTTTAACCAGTGGCAGAAGCAGAAGTGGCAGTTGTAGTTGTAGTGAAGTTGTGTAAGTTAGTAGTGGTGGAGTGAGCAGGAGGAAGAGGAGGGAAGTTTTAGTAGTAGTAGTAGTAATAGTGGTTGTTGTTATTGTTGTTGTAATGTACGTTGTTTAAGTACTGGTGGTCAGACGAGGAAGAGAGCGCTTTTAAGTTGTTACTTTGCTTTCGTTACTGTTGTTGTTTAAATTCGTAGTAAAGACGGTGGTGATTGTAGTGCGAGAAAGACAAGGAGGAGGAAGAAGAAAATAGTGTTAATTGTAGTGGTGATGGTGGTTGTGTTGTAATAGTGGTGCACGGTAGTTGTAATGTAAGCAGTAGTAATATCATTAAGAGTCAGTTGTAGCTTGGTTAGTAATGGTAGTAGTAGTAGTAGTAGTAGTAGTAGTAGTAGTAGTAGCTGAAAAGAAGTGTGAGGAGTAGCATTTGTTTAAGCATTGGTAGTGGTAATGTAGTATTAACCCCTTCAGTACTGGGACACAGTTTTACCTTGAGATTTGTGTACGATTATTGACATAAGGAGGTCAGAAGATTGGTGGCCAGAATCTTCACTGTTTTAATCCCTCGCGTAATTTTTTGAAGCTGTATAAGATCACCAAACAGTAAGCAGAATGAGTAGGAAAACGCTTCATGATACCGGAGGGTTCATAATATAAGCAAATGTCATTACAAATAGCAGTAGTAGCAGTAGTAGTATTACCAGTCGTAAGAGAAATAACTAGTAAAAACGGTCGTAACAGTGGCATCATCATCATCATCAATAACACCACTAACATATCAGCCAAATATTCAGTGCATGACAACACCAACAGGTCATTGACACATCCACATATACACACTGACTGACGGACGGATGCATGTTTTCAATACGTACACAGTAATTCACCGGTGTTGCAATGTCTGCCTGCCTGCCCACCTGTCTATCTCCTTTCTCTCATTGGGCGTGGGTGGGAGGTGAGGCGAGGCGAGGCAATTTACTCTGTCCATTATTCTGAAACGCTTTCTGTATTCAGAGGCCACTAATGTGATTAACCGATTGCTAAAAGAGTTACATCTGTTAGTACTGTATAGCAATCATGTTGTCTCTCTAAAATCGCAAAAAACATCCTTAAAAACCCATATAATTCAGCACAATTAGTTTCATAGGGTTCATTTGTTAATTGTATATAAATTCTCATGATCAATCTTTTTAAAACCATAATAAAAAAGCACTTTGATATATAGGATCCTTGATAATTAGTCTTTTAGTTTTTTATATAATGCAGAAATCTTCTTAATTACTCTTGAACCATAAAAACATCCTTAAAAATCCGTGTCACTTCAACTAGAGCCTTTGGAATGTAGTGGAGGTGCGACGCTGGAAGGTTTCAGTGTACAGTCCCGTATCAGGCGGCGCGGCGCGAGAACAACCCAGTAATGCACGGCCCGGGTTGCACTAATCGGCGGGCATTGTGTTGTCGGGACGCTCACTGGTTCTCGCTGTTCATGAGAGCCGAGGGAGTGATGGCGCGATGGTTTAGTGGTGCTTTGGCCCGAAATGTCTCGTTGTCGGGCGTATTGTTTTGAATTTGTGGAGTGTTTTGTGTCGCGGAGTATAGTGAGCTTAATTCTTTTCGTATTTTCTTTTTTTTTTTTTTTTTGTCTTGTTCAGTTCTGGTTTTCAGATACGTTCTACTTTTTTTCTTTTTTTCTTTTTTAGAATTTGTTGAATGTTTTTTTAATATCCCCTTTTTCAATTTTGGTTTTATATATTTTTTTTTTCTTTTAAAATGTACTCTAAATTTGAAAGTTTGTGTAGCAGTTATAACTATTCCATGATTGTTCTTGTTTTACTGCTCTTTGGATAAGTTTATATTTATTTGTGTTTGTGTCCTCTCGTCTTCCTGTGTGGCTGCCGGTGACTGAAGCAGAATTAGTTGCTCCGGAAGGCGACCAGTATTACTAGTGGAGATGTACTGCCGAAGTGATCATTAAATCAGTCAGTCATCCGGGCAGTCACTCAGTCATTCATTCAGTCTGCCAGTCAAACAGTCCGCCAGTCAGTCATTCAGTCCGCCAGTCAGTCATTCATTCAGCCAACCAACCACCAAGGCAGTCAGTTTGTTCCACCACCAATATCTTCTTCCCCCTTCCCTCACTCACTCCCTCACTACCCCCGTCCCTCAGCCGTGCTTCCCGACCCTCTCTACCACCCACCCTGCCAATCACTCCTAACTTATGATGTCACAGCTCCACTCCCATCGTCCCTTTCCTCCCCTCTCCCCGTGACATCACTCTGCAGCCAATCACACGAGTTATGACGTCAGATTTTCCTTCCACCTCGCTATTTGTCACGATGTCACGCTCTCTACCCCAATCAGAGCCACCGTGACGTGTCGAGCCCAGCCAATCAACGTCCTCCGATTATTGCGTCATTTTGTGTTACGCATTTTACTTTCATATTTGTTGATTTTACTTTGGACTCAGATTTTTTTCTTTTTGTGTTTTGACTTCCTGTTTGTTACTGTTCGTTGATATGTTTTGGTCCTTTTTTTTTTTTCTTTTCCTGATTTTTTATTAATTTTTCTTGTTTTTATGCATTATTACTGTTTTATTTGACTTTTCTTCTATTTCCATATTTTCACAACTTTTTTTCTTGATTCTCTATTGATATTTTCACATTACATTCCTTTTCACCTTCACTTCTATTTAAATTCCACCAATGTATCTTTTTTTTTCATTTTCACTTCCGTTATTTTTTCACAACTTTCAATAACATTACCTCATACGCCACCTACTTACACATTCTCACGTATCTACGCACTACATCCCCCTTAGACACACCACACACAGTCACTACACCCCCGTCTCCCCACCAACATCCTCCCATCCACTCACTCACTCCCATTAACTCCACCCACACTAGTGACAGGAAGCTGAGAGGGAGAGAGGGAGGAGTGACCCAAATGTCGCCTTTTTAATGTTCTTTTTGTGTTTTGTTGAGGGATTTATTGAATGAGTGGCGAGCGGCGGGAACTGGCAGGTCTCAACGGCAGCCAAATCCAGGGGTAGGGACGCAGGGAGGCTCTGACGGCTTTGACGGCTTTACTATGCGGGCTGGAGAGAGAGAGAGAGAGAGAGAGAGAGAGAGAGAGAAAAAAATGGTGTATAATAGGTTTTTAATCTTGTAGTTTCTTAGTAATAATAGTAGCAGCAGCAGTAGTAGTAGAAGTAGTAGTAGCAGTAGTAGTAGTAGTAATAGTAGTAGTAGTAGTTGTAATAGTAGTAGTAAATCCAACTATTTGTCTCGAGTTTCTGAGTGTATCTCTCTCTCTCTCTCTCTCTCTCTCTCTCTCTCTCTCTCTCTCTCTCTCTCTCTCTCTCTCTCTCTCTCTCTCTCTCTCTCTCTCTCTCTCTCTCTCTCTCTCTCTCTCTCCTCCCTCCGTCCCTCCCCTCCTCTTCTCTTATGTAACCTCATCCTAACCTAACCTTACTTCTCTACGTATTTACTTTGTTCCGTTATCGTAAAGAAAAACACATAAGTGAACTTGTAATCTCAACTGAACTGTAACGCAATAGTTTGATGTAAGGAACACGAGCTCAAAGGACTGGTAAGGATTTGCTGTACCTGTTTGTAATCCTCTGTAATCTCCTTATGTTTATGTAATGACGGGAAGAACAAATAGCATGTGATTAACTTTCGTCATTAAGATCTCTCTCTCTCTCTCTCTCTCTCTCTCTCTCTCTCTCTCTCTCTCTCCCCTGGTTTCACTGTTCGTCTTGTCTTTCTTCCTCATTTTTATTGTTTTTCCTTCATCTCCCTGTCCTTTGATCCACATCTCCCTTTCTCCTTGTTTTCTTTAACACTTCATTCGCTCACTCGTTTTCTCTCTCTCTCTCTCTCTCTCTCTCTCTCTCTCTCTCTCTCTCTCTCTCTCTCTCTCTCTCTCTCTCTCTCTCTCTCGTCAGTACCTTACCTGCTCTCTGCCTCCTGCCCTTGTCTCTCAACTCGTTTCTGTTCTTCTCAATACTCAACAACGTTCTTCCTTAATTACATTGCAAGCGATCATTCCCTCTTTGGCTTCCTTCCTGTGCTGCCTTTCCTTCCTTCCTTCTTCCTTCTCCTTCATCCTGTAGATTCTCTTATTTCGTTCTTTCTCTGGCCCTTCTTCTTCCTCTTCTTTCTCTACTTTATAGGTTTCTACTTTTATTTTTTTTATTCTAATTTTTTTCCTTCTATTTCTTCTTCCTCTATCTTCATCTTCCCTCTGATGTTTTTTCTTCTTTTGTTACTGTTCTTCTTTCATATCTTCAGTACTTTATATTTGTTATTCTACCTTGTTCTCTTGTTCTTTTTTTTTTTTTTCTTTCTTTTATTTTCCTTTTACTCATATTTTGTCATTCTCAGTTTTGCTCTGTGCTCTTTTTTTTCATCTTTCCACACTTAGATATTTTCTTTTTTTTGTTTTGTTTTTGTTTTCCTGCATGTCCTGATTTGGAAAAGATTGTGTGGATAGCCAGGAAGTTTGCGGCTGTGTTCTTTCTCTTTGTGTTATTTTCTTTTATATCCAATTTTCCTCTCTCTTTCCTTTCTTCTCTCTTTCATCTCTGTTCTTCGACGTCATTATCTTTCCTCCTCTCCCTTCTCACTCTTCCTCCATTCATCCTCTCATTTCCTCCTTTACTCTTTTTTATTTTGTTCTCGTATCCTTTCCCTTATTTCGCTTGTTTCGTCAGCGTGTTTCGTTCTTTTTTCTTTTACTACTCCTGTTTCGTTTTTTTATCTTCCTCCTTCTTCTTCTCCTCCTCCCCTTTCTCCTTCTTGCAATCCATTATCTTCTTACTTTTTCGAGTTCATTTTCTCTCTTCATTTCTTCTTCCTTTCATTTCCTTCCTTATATTTTTCCACATCCTTCCTCTTTCTTTTTCTTGTCTCCTCCATTTCATTTTATTCTTTCTCTCTATTCTTTGCTTCCTCGTTCTCCTTGGAATTCATTATATCCTTTTTCCCTTCTTTGCTTCTCCGACTACATTTTCCTCTTCGTCCTCCTCCTCCTCCTCCTCCTCCTCCTCCTCCTCCTCCTCCTCCTCCTCCTCCTCCTCCTCCTCCTCCTCCTCCTCCTCCTCCTCCTGCCGTCCATTATCACCTTCCTGCCTCCGGGAATCGCCTGTTAATAGCCAAACGACTTTTCTTCCTTAACTTCAGCGTCGGAAAACTTTTGCAGCCACGCGATTTGGTTTGCTTTTGTTGGCTCTCTTTTTGGAGGGGGTCTTTTCCTTCTCTGCTACCACCATCACGACTACTACTGCTACTACTACTACTGCTACTACTACTACTACTACTACTGTTAACGCTGCTACTGCTACTACTACTACTACTGCTACTGCTACTGCTACTACTACTATTACTACTACTACTACTTACGTTGCCTCACTTTTCCTCTGCTTCTTTCCTCTTCATACTCCATTACTACTACCACTAACGCCACCACCACCACCACCACCTTTGCTCCATTGTCTTCTTTTTTTTTTTTTTTTTATTTTCTATTTCTTTTTACTTCATTATTAAATATTTATCTGATTTTTCTTTGCTATTTTAATTTTTATCACCACCATCACTACCACCACTACCACCACCAACACCACTAACACCACCATCACCAACGCCTCCAATAACAACAAAAGTACCTAACTGCCGCCTCTTTTATCGCCTTTTTCCTCTTTTATTGGCAAGAGAGCAAGAGTTTTGGCGAGTTTTTAGCGAGTTTGCTGCTGGTGTTGGTGGTGATGGTGGTGGTGGTGCCGGAAATGTACCTTTAATTCGCTTGCTTCGTGGTAATTGCATATGTATTTATTTTTCATTATTTTTTTATCATCCCAGAACTTTGAAATGTAATACGAGTTTTTCCTTTTCTTTTTATCTTTATTTTTCTGTCTTATCTTGGCATATCGTTGGGTTAGTTTTGTTTTACGATTGCATTTGTGTCTCTAATGTAAAGTAAATAAAAGTTTGATGTAAGTTTGTTTCCTTGTTGTTTCGTGTTTTCTGCGGTGATAATGTGATTGTTCCCCACGTTTGGGTGAGTGTTATTAGTTTGGTCTTAGGTCCGTATTCTGAAACGCTTTGCTCTCTCATCAAGGCCACAGGGATGATTAGTGGGGTTTTTAAGTGTCTCTCTGGTTAATAATGTAGCAATCTCGTCACTGTCACTAGAGCCGTAAAAACACCTTAAAAACTCGTGTAAACTTGAATAAAGCTGTTTGAAATACTGGAGGCAGAGCACAAAAATGTTTAAGAGTACGTGCCTTAGACAAATGAAGGAAGGCCAGGTGAAGTAATGTAAGATAGTAGGATGCATTCTGAAACACTTATACACAATTGAAAGGCTGTAGTCAAAGATACACATGTTCTGAAGTGTTTTTTCTGGTTCCAGTGACAGACCGACATCATTATTATTTACCAACAGTAGGAAAATTTTTAAGAATGCAGCTCAGTGCCGTTTGGAAATAATCATGGTGAGATATCAAAGCGTTCTTGAATACGAGTAAATGTGAGGAGGTGATGTGATGTAAGGTGAAGAGAGACGAGGTGAAATCAAATAAGGTGAGAAGAGTCGAGATGACTTAAAGGATATCAAGTGAAGTGAGTGGAGATAGTGAAGTAAAATTAGATAAAGTGACATAATAAGGTTAACCGAGGCAAGATTTATTTTACCTTTTCTCTGCTTTGTTCATGTTATTTCTGGTTACAATTTAGGTCAGATTATCTTACAAGAGATTGCATTAGGTTTATATTAAGGTCAAGTTTTGTTAGGTAAAGTTGAGTTAATTTAGTCTGTTATGAATCTAATTAGTGTTTATGTTTAGGTTTTGCATTTCTGTGAATTTATTTTTCTGCAATTAGTTGTCCTCATTAAGTTCATGACTTGTAATTAACTCCATGATAATTATTATTGCCTTATTTCATTAGCGTTAACGAAAAAAAAAACTTCGCACTCATGATTTTATTTTCTTTCTACAAATAATTTGACCCATTATTTTTGTTCATACTTTCCTCCGTGATTACCATTATTACTGCCACTATGTCACACACCCCTGTAATTAGATAAGTGACTTTTTACGTAAATCATTGCTCGCCACCTCTCTAGTGCTCCAATAACTGCACTTGCTTCTTTTCTAAGTCTGCAGTTCGTTTATTTGTACTCGGTAATTGTATTCATATTCCTATGGTTGTTATTCACACCTCTATTAGGTCTAGTGTGTGATAACGTTTACTTTTATCTGAATCTTTTTTTTTTCTAGTATTAAACTGACTGCATTTCTCTCCATTACAAGTTTTTATTTAATTTATGCTTACTCATTAGACTCATTCATACTTCTCTGAGCGATCATTACTCCTGTTGGTGTTTAATATTCTTGTATGATAGTTACTAGTTACTTTTACCTTAATCATTGCTCATTGCTCCTCCAGTATTCCAATAACTGCACTTTTTTCCATTAAAAGCACGCACTTCGCTTACTTTTACGCATCAAATTAATATATTCTTGCTCAGTAATTATCATTCCTGCCTTTATTTAATATGCGTGAATATTGGAAACTTTTACCCGAGTCATTGCTTCTCCAGTAGGATGATGAGTGCACCAACTGCATCTCTTTCACTGAATTTTACTGTTGATGAGTAGTGATAATTTTGACCAATTATTTTCTCTAATTCTACAACGGTGTTTCCCCAACTACATATTCATGCCTGGTATTAACTTTTACTTGATTCACTTTTCTGTTTTTTTTTTCTTGTGATACAATAATAATAGTAACTTTGTCGCATCTAATTCGTGTATGTTGTTAACTTTTGCCTAAATCATTTTCTGTAATAATACACTTCCTACACTTACACTTACAGTAACTCTAATTCTTTCACTACATCAATGTGCAGTTATCTGAACATTTTTTTCTTGTTTCTCTTTCACAATATATTGGTGTATAAAGCTAACTCTAACCTGAATACTGTTTGTTAGTACTACACACAAAAATATATATAAACAAATAGGCAGATAACTAAATATCAGGGTATGCTCACTTTCACCTGAACCGCTCTCGCCACTACTACGTAACTACAGTTGCTGAATTTCATGTGCTTAACATGTGTAAAAATAAAAAATAAAAACTTTGTAAACATAACATTTACTCCACTACAGGTCTCCACTTTCCTTGATAATCTGTAAATAGTTGTCGCTTCGTAGATGAGTGATTTAAGTGCAAGGGGCATTCATTAAATCGTATTCCTCAATGGTGTTGGAAATGCATTGATTTACTCTTAGTACAGATGGGAGGGAGGAAAACATAATGCATAAGGGTGAAATGTCTATGTCGATATTTGTGCCGAGAAAAAGTTTTATTGGTTGTTAAAAGTAGAGAATCAGGGTAAATGGGAAGTGTGTGTGTGTGTGTGTGTGTTCATTTCTCGAACTCTTTTTCCAGTCATATTTGGGTTGATGCACTTCTTTCCTCCTCCTCCTCCTCCTCCTCCTCCTCCTCCTCCTCGTCTTCGGGTTGACGCCCCTCTTCCTTCCGCCATGCACTCCTCCTCCTCCTTCCACCGGGGTGAACGTTCGAGAGAGAGAGAGAGAGAGAGAGAGAGAGAGAGAGAGAGAGAGAGAGAGATTTTTAAGGACGAAGTTTGGTGATTATTGTAATTATGATGGCGGTGATTGTGGTGGCGGCGGCAGCGGTGGTGGTGATGGTGGTGGCAAGGGTTTCAGATTATCATTATTGTTATTATTATTATCGATATTATTATTATTATTATTACTATCATCATAATCATCCTCCTCATCATCGTTGTTGTTGGGGTTTATTAATCGCTCCTGCGGCTGCTGCTGATACTACTACTTCTACTACTACTACTACTACTACTACTACTACTACTACTACTACTACTACTACTACTACTACTACTACTACTACTACTACTACTACTACTACTGCTGCTACTGCTACTGCTACTACATGTTAAATTGTGGTTGTTAATTAGGCTGGTAGTATTGTGTGTGTGTGTGTGTGTGTGTGTGTGTGTGTGTGTGTGTGTCAGAACGGGCGTAACAGGTGACGTGAAATTGTGGTGGAAATATTTGTTGAGTAACGTGCGGGATCTAAGAAGTGATCGTGGTAGTTGCGTTTATCGGAGTGGTGGTGCTGTGTCTTGAAGGAATTGTATTGGTGGTGGTGGTGGTGGTGGTGGTGGTGGCAGATTGTTGTGGTCGAGTGTTTGTTGGCCTTGGTTGCAACTACGAGGGAGTAATTGTTGTTTTGATGGTGGTGAGGGTGATGGTAGTAGTAGTAGTAACATCAGTAGTTGTGGTGGTAGGAGTGGTGGTGTTGGTGGTCGTGGTGGTGGTGCATTGCAGAGAAAGATTGCATTTTTTTGTTGTTTGAAGCTTGAAATAAGTAATTCTCTCTCTCTCTCTCTCTCTCTCTCTCTCTCTCTCTCTCTCTCTCTCTCTCTCTCTCTCTCTCTCTCTCTCTCTCTCTCTCTCTCTCTCTCTCTCTCTCTCTCTCTCTCTCTTCAAATGCCTTACCTTTCCTTCCCATCCTCTCCTCGACACACACACACACACACACACACACACACACACACCGGTGGAGATATTTCTCTCTCTCTCTCTCTCACTGTAGCCTCTGTTCACCTAGCAGTGAGTAGGTACGGATGTAAATCGAGGAGTTGTGACCTCTCTCTCCCTGTGTGGTGTGTGCCTGGTCTCAGACCACACACAAGACACACATAACAGCTCTCTCTCTCACAGGGTAACGTCTGGCTGTCTCGTTACACACTGCACACACACACACACACACACACACACACACACACACACACACACACACACACACACACACACACACACACACACACACACACACACACACCATTAAAGAAAAAAACACCCCAAATTACCAGCCATCTAAAACCGAACGAAATATACTTACCTAATGAAAGAATTCGAAACAAGCAGACAAATCCACTATTGGCGTTTCGTATCGTTTCGCACAGAGGAGTCCACGAGGCTGTCAGTTGAGCGAAACATTCCGTAGGTGAGTTACAGGGAAAGTAGGCGAACGGAGGAGGAGGAGGAGAAGAAGGAGCAAGAGGAGGAGGAGGAGGACGAGGGTTTTGTAGGGAGAAGACTAGACGGAGGAATGAGAAAAAGGAAAGAAAAAAGAGAATAAAGGATATTGGAAGAAGAGGAGATGTAAGAGGAAAGTTAGAAGGAAGAGTAGGATAAGAAGGAGGAGGAGTAGGAGGAAGAGGAGATTGAAAAATAGAAGAAAAGAAGAAAAAAAATAGTTGGAAAATAGTGAAGAGTAGAAAATGCAGGAAGGCTAAAGAGAAGAGGAGAAGGACGGAGAGAGGACGAGAGGATGAAAGAAGAAAAGAGTATATGAAAATAAGATAGGAAGAGAAAAGCCGTAAGAAGATAAAGAAAAAGACAATAAAAATAACAAATATGAAGGTAGAAGACGAAGATAAGTAGGAGGAGTAGGAGGAAAGAATAAGAGGAAGAAGGGAATATCAGGCCGAGACAGAATAGAACAGAAAACGTCAATCCCTTTCTTTCTCTCTATCTTCTTTCCTGTACTTGCTTTCCTTCC
>NC_059264.1:9160677-9163177 GCF_017591435.1 Portunus trituberculatus | reverse complement strand
GGAGAAAAAGAGAGAAGATGAGAAAGAAAAAGATTAAGGAGGACGAGATGAATAGACGACGAGGAAAATAAAGAAAAAGAAGGAGGAGGACTAAGTAAAGAAAGAAGAATTACAAACCAGAGAGAAAGAGAGAGAGAGGATAGACGGGAGGGCGCCCAGTCGACCCCATCCTTCCTTCCTCTCCCTCTCCCTCTCCCTCTCCCTCTCTCTCTCTCCTTCCCCGTCCGTGTGTCCGTCTGAACTCGCATGTAGGTCACTGAGGTGGTCCGCGGCGTCCGTGTCCGTGGCGGTGACTCTGACTTGGGAGAGTGAGAGAGAGAGAGAGAGAGAGAGAGAGAGAGAGAGAGAGAGAGAGAGAGAGAGAGAGAGAGAGAGAGATCCGCGGCGTCCGTGTCCGTGGCGGTGACTCTGACTTGGGAGAGAGAGAGAGAGAGAGAGAGAGAGAGAGAGAGAGAGAGAGAGATAATGATGTCATTTGGACTCATTTCGTTGGACGAATAATTGACTTGTGGAAGGTAATGATGTTAATGTTGACACTGGTGGTGGTGGTGGTAGTGGTGGTGGTGGTGGACGGTAGATGGTGGTGGTGGTGGTGGTGGTGGTGGTGGTGGTAGCAGTAGTAGTCGTAGTAGTAATAGTAGTAGTAGTCGTAGTAGTAGTGGATGCAGCAACAGTAATAGTTTAAGAATCGTGTTCAAGTTTCCCTATATAGTGTTAGTTATGATTAAACTATAACGATATCAACAGCTGCAATAATGTCGATGATAGCACTGATGATAATTGATTGACTGACTGACTGACAATTTTGGCGCCGGAGCAATGAGGTCATAATGTGGTATTAGTAGTAGTTGTTGTTGTAGTAGTAGTAGTAGTAGTAGTAGTAGTAGTAGTAGTAGTAGTAGTAGTAGTGGTGATGGTGGTGGTGGTGGTGGTGGTGGTGGTGGTAGTAGTCATTCTTATCAGTAGTATTACATTTCTTTATATCCTTGGTGTTTTCTAAAAGATTTTCTCCTCCTCCTCCTCCTCCTCTTGGTGCTGGTGTCCATGAAGGATCAAGGCTGGTGCTGTTGATAAGGAGAAGGTGGAGGAAGAGAAGGAAGGTAAAGGGAAGGGGGCAGGAGGAAAGGAAGAAGGAAATTGGAAAGAAGTTCGGACGGTGGACAGTGTGTGTGTGTGTGTGTGTGTGTGTGTGTGTGTGTGTGTGTGTGTGTGTGTGTGTGTGTACACACACACACACACACACACACACACACACACACACACACACACACACACACACACACACACACACACACACACATTCCTCTGCGTTCCTAAGGGCAAGGCCAGTCACCTCACGTTCTTCCAACACTCACAAGAACTCCTATGTGACGGGTGGAGGAGGAGGAGGAGGAGGAGGAGGAGGAGGAGGAGGAGGAGGAGGAGGAGGAGGTGTGTCGTGAGAAAGAAGCTAAATAGTTTCCTTCTCTCTATTCCAATTCATTCATGTGTTCCTTTCTTTTACTTCTGGTCTCTGTTATTTCTGTTTTTATTTGTATTGTTGCTGCTACTACCACTACTATTGCTAGTACTACTACTACTACTACTACTACTACTACTACTAATAATAATAATAATAATAATAAAAATGATGCTACTACTACTACTACTACTACTACTAATAATAATAATAATAATAATAATAAAGGTAATGATAATACATGTAACAAGCCAACATTCTTAACAACGAAACAATAAAACGATTAAGAACTATCGAGATTTAGAAAATACACATTCACAATTCCAGCAATAAATCTTCTCGTTACCCATTCATTCTTAAAATTGTACCTTTTTGTTCACTGAGAATTATGAAAATGCTAAGCTTTGGACAATTTTGTCTGACTGATTGACCGGCTGATTGAATGATTGGCATTAAGCACCACAGTAACCGTATCATAAAGCACTTCGCTGTGACTTGAACCTCGCGTTTGGCTGGCGGAGTGGAGATGGCGATTGCTGGCACGAGAAAGGAGGAACTGGCAGTGGAGACGTGCTAGGTGCTATTGTTGAGGGAGGAGGTCCTGGGCGGTGGCTGGTGTAGCATTAGAGCGTTCAGCTTGTATGGAAGGGAATCGTGTGGCTAATGGTGTGTACAATGAGGGCATGCTGAGAGGTAGAAGTGGGGAGGAAGACGGTGGAGTGTACACATTAGTAGTAAAAAGTGGAATAGAAAAGAATATAAGTATAGTTCAGTCTTAATAGAAACCTCATGTGGTTATTAATGTGTGCAATGTGGGCATGTTGTTAGTACAGGAGGTGAGAAGATGGTATTGGATTTTGAAGGGAGACTGGAATAGTATATACCTGTAAGAAGACTAATTAGATAGGTAGATTTGTCTGTATAGATTCTATAGAAAGATTGTGTGGTAATGGTGTGTTTAGTGAGGGCGTGTTGAACGAACAAGAAGTGGGAAGGTAATCAATGTTTGGGGCTTGGAAAGAAAGGTGTGGAAAGAGTATA
>NC_059264.1:9145677-9153177 GCF_017591435.1 Portunus trituberculatus | reverse complement strand
ATACAGAGATAAGTTTAGTAAAGACAAATTCAGACGAGACGAAAAGACACTAAGACACTAGACAGAATACCAAAATAATACATAAACCAACTTAAATTTCAATACAACGAGGAATGTAAATTAAAATACACTCAATAACAAGACAAAAAAAAACTAACACAGAAAAGTTAAAAAAATCGCAACAATTCAGATAAGACGAACAAAAAAAGGTGGAGAAAAGATGAATAGAACTAAACAAAATGACAGAATGAAAGGGAAATATAACTCAACTGAACGAGAAATATTAATTAATCTAGACACAATAACTTTAGAATGAAAAAAAACCTAAAAATATTCAAGAAGTTTGAAAAAGTAATGTAAGACCAAAGATACGAGGAGATACGGGAGATAAAAAGGATAAAGGGAGGAAGGGGAAAACTTTTTATAACCGTCTTTCGTAACGCGAGGACACACACCAACTTGCTAGGAACAAAAAAAAAATAAAGAGACTGAGGTGCGCCAGGTAGAGGAAGATAATAAAAAAAAGAGGGAGAGAGGGCGAGAGAGACAGAGACAGTGAGAGAGAGGGACAATATAGCGTCTTATATAAGCTTAGACGAAAATCTGCGCAGGAATGGAAGGGAGGGATTAACAGAAGCAGGAAAAGTTGCAGTGTTTGTGTTGCAAGGACATGAAAAGATTAGAAAACACAAGGAAAACTGAATGTGAAGGGGAAACTTTATTTTTTGCCACGTTTAATACTTTTGACATGGGAAAATGTAATTAGTTGTGAAAAAAGTGACATTGTGAGGATTTTCTTTATGTTAACGAGAAAGAGAAGGGAATGGAAATGTGAATAAATGATAAAAGAGAGAAAGGTTAGATTATAAATGGTAAAATGCGAAGAGAGAGAGAGAGAGAGAGAGAGAGAGAGAGAGAGAGAGAGAGAGAGAGAGAGATATGAAGAATGCCCCAGTCACACACACACACAGCAGCTGCAGAGAAACACAAGAGAGACAGACAAACAAAAATACGGACAAGGACGCACAAGGACGACCGGGACTAACGGCAAGGTGTGCGTGTCCTTGACTACACACACACACACACACACACACACACACACACACACACACACACACACACACACACACACACCATTTATATTTTCTCATTTTTTTCTTTCTTTTCTCAATTTATTTTTGTTTTCTTTTCCTTTTTTGGTCTTTTTTCTTTAGTTTTTATTTTCTCTTATTATTCATTCGTGTTTTTTTTCCATTGCTTTCTCTTTCTTAGTTTTCTCTTTTTTTTTCTTTTCATTTTTATTCCGTTATTATTTTGTCTCTTCTCTCCTCTTCTCTTCTCTCCTTTCCTTTCCTCTCTTCTCTCCTCTCCTCTCCTCTCGTCTCATTTATTCTTTTTTCCTCTCATTTCCTTTCCTCTCCTCTCCTCTCCTCCCTTTGTTTTGTTTTTTTACTTTCCTTTGTAATCCTTTATGATCTGCTTCCTTTATCTACCTTTATAATTGCTTCTTTTCTCTTCTTTTATAAATAATTCTTGTAATATTTTAATCTGTTATGTTTTCTCTTCATTTTCTTATAATTTTTTTTCTGCACACACACACACACACACACACACACACACACACACACACACACACACAAAACAGGGCAAGTCAGGCAAGCAAATCACCACCACCACCACCACCATCACCACCACCACCACCCCAGCAATTCGGAAGAGGAAATGCGAGATAAAAAGCAAATAATATCCTGTTCTGGAAAGCCACTTAAGATTCCAAAGGCAATTTCCTCCTCCAATTAGCGGCGGAGTCTGGTGTAAACTACTTAACGAGGCGACGGTGGTGGTGGTGGTGGTGGTGGTGGTGGTGGTAGTGAGTCAGAAAATACTCCAGTGTAACCTTGTTTTTGCAGTCACGCTATAATTGCTACTTAATTATTGGCCTGGTACTGGAATACGCATTTTTGAAGGAGGAGGAGAAGGAGGAGGAAGAGGAAGAGGAGGAGAAGGAGGAGGAAGTGGTGAAGAAGAAGGAAGAGTAGTGGGATGAGAATGTGGAGGAGTAGGAAGAGGAAGAGGAGGCTTCTATTAATACGCCATTTTTTGGAGGAGGAAGTAGAAAGGAGGCAAGAGGAATGGGTGGTGGGAAAGTAGGAACAGGAGGAGGAGGAGGAGGTTGGGCAGGAAGAGGACGAGAAGGAGGAGGAGGAGGAGGAGGAGGTGTTTTGCTATAGAATGTGCATTTTAGGAGGAGAAATAGACGGAGGATGAGAAAGGAAGGAAGGAAGGAAGAAAGAAAGAAGATAATGATTAGGAAAAAGAAGAGATCGAGGATGATGGGAAGGAAGAGGAGGAGGAAGATAAGGAAGAAAGTAGTTTAGAGTAGGAGGAATGTACTGAAATACACATTTTTGAGGAGGAGGAAGAGGAGGGAGGAGTAGGAGGAGGAGGAAGAAGATGTGATGAGAGGAAATTGCCAATACAAAAGGAATGTAAGCATCATCTAACCTTGAAATCCTCCGTAGACTGTTTGTATAACTATTGTGCACTAATTGCTATTTAGATGAATACAAAGGATTACAAAGGAAGTGCAAAAGGCAAGAGACCCTGGCATCATTACTAGACTGCTAGAGAGAGAGAGAGAGAGAGAGAGAGAGAGAGAGAGAAAGACGGGTAATAGCACAGAAGAAGGCCCCTCCCCACCCTTACCCCTTCCCTCCAGCTGAAACTGACCGGAAAAGAAGAAAATGCTACCACGTTATATGAAAAAAAATATTGAATTTGAGGTGAAAGTAAGGAAATTATGTCATATTATATCATATTTAGTCTACATAGTCATTGGAGAGGAGGAGGGGGAGGAAGAAAAGGAGGAAGAGGAGGAGGAGAAGGAGGAGGAGAAGAGGAGGAGGAGGAAGAAGATAGAGGATGCAAGAAGAGTTTTGTAGGTTTTGAGGGAAGGAGGAGGAAGAAGGGAGAGAAGACTTATGAGGGAAGGGCGTCGGGTGAAGGATTTTGTGGGATATGGGGAGGAGGAGGAGGAGGAGGAGGAGGAGAGGGTGGGAGGAAGAGTAGTTGGGGAAGGGAATTAAAAGTTACTGAAAGGGAAGAAATGAGGGGCAGGAGAGGGGAGAATGGGTATAGGGTTAAAGTTTTTTGTCTTTTTTTGTGTTAAGTGGCTGATTGGAAGTCATTGATTTTTCTTTCCTGCTTAATTCATCTAGTTTTTCTTCTTCGTCCTCCTTCTCCTTCTCTTCCTGTTCTTCCTCTTCCTCCATCTTTTCCTGTGGATTGGACAGTAGCTTATCACAAACAGTCTTAAAAGAGCCCACTAGTTTACTGTTATTTATTCTTGCTTCTGCTCTTCCTCCTCCTCCTCCTCCTCCTCCTCCTGCAAGGCTAGTAAGCGTGTGTCTGATGCTGTTTGGAGTTTCTTTTGTAATCCCTTGCAGCTGACGACAATTCAGTGTGATGATGGTGATGGTGGTGGTAGTGTTAGTAGTAGTAGTAGTAGTAGTAGTAGTAGTAGTAGTGGTAGTGATGGTGGTGGTGGTATCAGCAGGAACAATAATAAAATCACCACTTCCACCACCACCACCATCACCACCACCACCACCACCACCACCACCATCACCATCACTACCACCATCACCACCACCATCACCATCACCACCACCATCACCACCACCACCACCACCATCACCACCACCACCACCATCACCATCACCACCACCACCACCACCACCACCACCACCACCACCACAACAACCAACTACAACACAACAACAACAACGTGATGGTGGTATCAGTAAGAACAATACTTAAGCCACCACCACCACAAACAACAACAGCAACAACATTACCAATAACAGTTACAATAGTCCTAAATTCCACAACAGCAGGAGGTGAGGAAGGAAATAACTCAGGTGTGTCAGTATTCAGGTCGAGCGGCGGCGGTGGTGGCAGGTGTGTGTGTGTGTGTGTGTCTAGCGGTGCGGGGCGAGGGTGACCCGAGGCGATGAGTCAAGGGCAGCAGAGAGGAGGGGAGGGGAGAAAATGGTAGGGGAAGAGAGGGAAGGAACTGGGGAGGAGGGGAGATATACAGTGGGAGTGAGACTAGGAAGAGGTTGAAACTGGTGAAAAAATGGGGAGGAACTGGGGGAATTACTAGGGAGGGAGGTGGTGGGAGATGTGGAGGAGAGGGACTGGGTACTAGGGTTTGGGGCCTTGGGGTGTTGAGAGTAAGGTGAGCGGGTATACTTGGAAGTGGGGAAAGTTGGCTAAAGGTTTGAATGCGTTGTGAGTCAGTGCATTGGTGAGATGAGGCAGGCCGTGAGTGAAGGCGGAACGGTCATTCAGGGGTGCTGTGTGTTGTGAGTTAGGGTGAGTCAGTCAAGCTCCGGAGGGAATCAGCGAAGTGGTCAGCTAAGGAGGAAGGATGCTTGGTGTGTTATGAGTCAGTGTGAGTCATAGTATTCGGTCAGTCAACTTCGATTCAGAGATCCTGTTCGTCGTTGAGTCAGTAAGAAATCGGGAGCTCATTCAGTTTAGCTAAGTTTTTTAGTGTTATTGGTGGTTAGTTTTTTATATAAGATCTGCTCTAGTTAGCGGCAAAAAAAAAAGAGACAGAATAAAAAGGCCCGCTTAAGGTGTATCAGTCATTGAAGAGTGTAGCAGAGATAGTCATTCAAACGTATCCCTAAAATATCTCCCTTGAATGCCTTTATGTCACAAGTAAGTGGACATACAGAAACCGACAGAAAGTTCCAGAGTTTACCACTTAAAGAAATGAAAAACTGAGAATTCTAACCTCTTTCATTAAGGATTTGGACAAAAATAAAAATGCAGAAAATGTAGATTCTAGTAGAGAGTTCCAGAGTTTACTAGTTAAAGGAATGGAAGATTGAGAATTCTGGTTAACTCTTACATGAGCAACGTAGACAGAATAGGGATAAGAGAAAGTAGGAAGGTTAACTGTAGCGTGTAACTGTACCGGCTTCACCTGTCAGTATTTTGTCCACTTCATAATGCAGGAGGAAGGAAGAGTGCATGTGTGCGTGCAATTCCGCTCCACATCCTCTCGTACAGGGATCGTGACATAACATCTGGTTGGGTGAGGCTTCTTGCACACAAGTGGTGGTCATGCACGCAACACTTCACGCTCTCCATCTTTCTCTCCGCATCATCTTCGCCGCTTCCGTGTTAGGCAGTGGCTGAGGAGTGAGCGTCTGCCAAGTGTTTGTTTTACTCATGTCATCATTAGGCAGTGTGTGGATGTAGTGTCTTCTTCAGGTGTGTTTGTTTTTTGGTGTTAGTTTACCAAGTGTTGTGCAGGGATATTCAATTATTGTTATTTTGTTTTATTGTGTTATCGTCATTAGCCTGTATTTGTCTTGTTTTTTTATCTATTTTATATCATCAATTGCCGAAGTACAAGTCATGTCCGGGTGTTTCACTCTCTCGTATCATCTTTCTCTCTTCCCTTTCTTTGCCTCTCTATCTTAAATCAATCTCTTCTTCTTGTCTAGTCCGGGTGTTTCTCTAATTTACGTGTATATTTTTCGCTTCATCATTGGTCAAGGTACAAGTCTTGCCCTGGTATCTCTTTTTCCTCGCATCATCTTCATATTCTCTCATTCTTTACATAATCTGCCGTAGATCCACACTGACAATCGAGAAGAAGGTTTTCAGCAGATACAGTAAAGAAAATTCAAATCAAAATCTTCCTTTTCCCTTCCTGCCATTTTCTACGCCTCACCGTTTTCTTCTATTTACCAATCTCTTCTCAGCTCACCGCTCTCTATCCCTCACAGCGGTCTTTATCATACCGTTCTCTACTTACCAATTCCTTCTCTCGCCCCACCTTCCTGCACACCCCTCGAGTCTTCTTCAATAGGCGCCTTTCCTCTCCCGCTGAATGGCCGCCTCCTTCACGCGCGGGCCGGCAATCACTATGCACAAGGCAGGAGTAATAACCACCTCCACGTCGCTCGCACGCCGCCGTCACAGCAGCGGGAGGCGTTTTAATAGTTCACACACGCGCGTCTCAGCCTGACGGGGTGACGGACGCCTTCCTTCAAATTATCTGCACTCAAAAACTCCCGTCCTCTGTTCCCTGAGGCTTTCCGAGTTTGAGTCTTGAATTAAACTGCGCGGGGGTGACGGGGATGAACGAAGGGAAGGAAAGGAAAGGGAGGAGAAGTTACAGGAAGAAGTGACAGTCGCGTTAAGGTGGAAAGGAATAAGAGAGGAATGCATGGAGGTGAGAAGGAGAGAAGAGAAGAAAGCAGGAAGAGAGAAGGAAGGAAGGTAGAAGAGAGAAAAAGAGAAGGGTATGAAGGGAGATAGTGAGTCTTTCATCATAGTTCGTGATCAGCAAGGGAGGAAAATACTGTCTCTCCATTCGTAGAAAAGTAGGAGAGGAGGTAGAAGAGAGGAGAGAAGGCAAGGAATTAAGAGATAAGGAGGAACCTATTGTTTCTCCATCATGTCTTTCTCTAAAGTAAAAATAAGGGATGTTTTTGTTTAATTTCCCTCAGTGCATCATTTCCACTGCTTCAGAACACTCTACAGTGAAAGGTATTGACGTGATTTAAGTTACTGAAGGCTGTGTCTCTGTTCCTACTGGTAATGTGACGAGAATTAAAGCAAGTATTCTAAATCACCAATGAATGTAAAGAGAAAAGATACTCAGTTGATGATTATCTTTACTTTTTTCACTGTGGATCATCACGAGTACTTCCTGACAGACTGTAGTGGGAGGGATTGAGTATTTAGCAGTTTTTTGTTGTTGTTTTATAAGGATCTACTGCAAGGATTCTGCATCACCAAGTCAACTTTTGGCTAACCATCTCTGTAGCTTTTCAAAATAGATCTTATGTTGGATTAAAACTCTCTCTCTCTCTCTCTCTCTCTCTCTCTCTCTCTCTCTCTCTCTCTCTCTCTCTCTCTCTCTCTCTCTCTCTCTCTCTCTCTCTCTCTCTCTCTCTCTCTCTCTCTCTCTCTCTCTCTCTCTCTCTCTCTCTCTCTCTCTCTCTCTCTCTCTCTCTCTCTGGATGCTCATTAAGGTCATCATTGGGGGCCCATAGGGAGCGGCGTCCCCTTCATCATCCCCCTATTTCCAAGACTTTTTTCCCCATCACTCGCACTGACGCAGCCCTTTTCTTATTTTTTCTCTTATCTTTCATTATTTTTTTTTACTTTCCCTGACGCAGCTGTCTCGTCTTTCTTTTTCCTCCTCCCTGTCTCCTCCATGTCCTTTTTTAATCTTCTTTATTTTCTTTTCTCTTTCTTTGCCCTTTGTTTAGTTGCTTTGTTTCTCTCTTGTGTTCTAATTATGTCTGTTATTCATTTTGATTTTGTGTTTTTCTTTTTTTCTATTTTTTTATGTTCCTTTTGTGTCTTTCCATTCATGTTTGCACCTTTGTCCTATCCCCTTTTTTGTGTCTCCCTCTTGTTTTCTCTCTCTCTCTCTCTCTCTCTCTCTCTCTCTCTCTCTCTCTCTCT
>NC_059264.1:9123177-9133177 GCF_017591435.1 Portunus trituberculatus | reverse complement strand
TTGTACTACAATATTTTTTTCACATTTTTTCTGTCCAAGTATTCTCCAAATTATAAAACAAGAATCTCTCTCTCTCTCTCTCTCTCTCTCTCTCTCTCTCTCTCTCTCTCTCTCTCTCTCTCTCTCTCTCTCTCTCTCTGTAAACTAAAGTGCACACAACATTAAACCGAACATAATTTTTTAAGCCCTCACCTCAACTCTCGCCAAACAACACACATTCAAATTACCACTTATTTAATTCGCACTCTATAATTTACCAGCAGAGTTTGCCTAACTATTCTTTCTCTTCATTCACAGCGCGCTCTTTAACTCCGGCCTGGCGTGAAATGTTTGAGTTTTTTCCCCTATATATTTATGACAACAAAATCATACGTAAAAAATATATATACAGAAAAAAGTTGTTTGGAAGGTTATTTTTTTCTTTTTTTTTTGTATTTTTATTGGTAATACTTATATGATTTACATTTTAGAGTGTCCTGACTTTTTATTTTGCTTTGTTTTACTGTTTTCTGTGTGTGAATTCAGTTTATTCGCTTTAATTCCGGGACTGATGGGTTTCTCTCTCTCTCTCTCTCTCTCTCTCTCTCTCTCTCTCTCTCTCTCTCTCTCTCTCTCTCTCTCTCTCTCTCGATTTAGTTTGTATAGTTACACATGTTAATCTCTACATAGGTAATATATATTTCATTACATTAATTAAGTTACCTTTATTTTGTTTTCTCTATTTACTTTACCGGCGGTATTGTTAATAAAGCTACAATTGCTGTAATAGCCACAGTGTATATTGTACTACACTTCTTTACAGTTTATCAAATTTATCTAACAATTGCATATATTCATGAAATCTATGTACTATTTATCTTTTTCTTCATTATTTATAGTTAGGATTTACTTTTATTTCTATCAATCATCTGTATCGTAGAGAGTGAAGATCTAGTATACGTTTTTTTGTCATTATATTTGGAATTTATTTTTATATCTATCAATCAACTATATCGTAGGAAATAAAGACTTGGCGTGGACTAATCTCTCATAGTATCTCTTAAGGCAACAGATTTCCTTCAGTACATTTCTCACTTTCTCTCTTTGTTACATGCGTTGGGATCCATGTGATTACTGGTGCTCTATTGCATTAACGCTTTCACCACGACAGGGAACAATCACCAGTACCAGAGGCGATGCATTAAGGCATTATGAAGAGCCCAAGAATTGCATCTATTTCCTCAGCTAACATGTGTATTTCCTTCACGTTCATAACATCTTTACATTATCGAAGTAGTCACTAGTTTGGTAAGAACAGGCAATGAGTCTTACCTATCTCAGAATCAATCACACTTCTCTCTTCGTGTCTTGAGGGAGTCGCGATTACTGGCATTGCTGTATAAAAAGCGGAAAACTTATTGGCGAGGGATTTTTAGATGGCGGGGAATATCTGGTGCCTCTTGTGCCTGCCTGGCCGCGCTGCCTCCGCCGGAAGAGCTTCAGCGTGGCCAGGGATTGAGTAGCTGTGGGCCAAATTTGTGAAGGGTTGAATTCTCCTCCCTGTGTTTATTTTATAGAAGCCCCGCAGTTCTTTTGTTCATTGTTTCACTTTTCTGAGGGTGCGTTGGAAAGAGAGAGAGAGAGAGAGAGAGAGAGAGAGAGAGAGAGAGAGAGAGATTCGTTTGCTGTGCGGTAAAATGTTGAAATAGAAAAAAAGATGAAATGAGAAAACGTGTTTTTACCGACTGAGCGGTGAAGTGTGGTGGTGGTGGTGGTGGTGGTGATGGTGATGGAAGGATGGATGGTGGTAATGGCGGTTGTGCTGGTGTTGATGATGGTAGTATGGTGGTGTTGATGGCAAATATAGTGGTGATGTAATGGATGTGATGAACCTTTGGGTGAGTTCAGAGAGAGAGAGAGAGAGAGAGAGAGAGAGAGAGAGAGAGAGAGAGAGAGAGAGAGAGAGACGGATGGGGAGGGAGGGATGAGGAGGGATAGCATATGCACTCACTTCTCCTCATCAAATATTCAGGTCTTGCGTTGCACAAAAGTAGTGAAATATTGAGTGGAAATTAAGACTACAGCGGTGAATGTTGTGTGGTGGTGGTGGTGGTGGTGGTGCGTCAGGTGGGTGTGGTCAGGTGTGACGCAAGGTGTGCTAGGGACGGAGGAAAGTGAGGAGGAGGAGGAGGAGGAGGAGGAGGAGGAGGAGGAGGAGGAGGAGGAGGAGGAGGAGGAGGAGGAGGAGGAGGAAAAGAAGGAATAGGTGAGGAAGAGAGAGAGAGAGAGAGAGAGAGAGAGAGAGAGAGAAAGGAATAGTGCCTGTGTATGGATGTTGTATATGAGCATGTGTCCGAGAGAGAGAGAGAGAGAGAGAGAGAGAGAGATAAAGGGAAGCTATAGGGTTGTAGACAACGTAACTCAACTTTAAAAACTGCTCCCACACACACACACACACACACACACACACACACACACACACACACACACACACACACACACACACACACACACACACACACACACACACACACACACACACACACACACACACACACACACACACACACACACACACACACACACACACACACACACACACACACACACACACACACACACACACACACACACACACACACACACACACACACACACACACACACAGAGTCAATAGTAGGTATCGTTCTTCTTTCTCCTCTTTCCTCAGACAAAACAAGCCACGCAACCAGAAATAAACCAACAACAATCTGGGGTTACAATCTCGCTTATAGGTTTTTTTTTCTCTCTTTTTTTCCACTTTTTCTCCTTTCCATTCCTCTCTGTGTTTCCCAAGCGCTGGGCAACAAGGATCCTTCATGAATACAACCGAAAACCCTCGAAACTTCTTGAAAAAGTTGTGTATTGGTATTAGATAGGGAATGAAAACTGGATTCAAAAATTGTTCCCGGTTATTTGGATTAAGGAAAGAAACAGGCACGACGAAAAATCCATGTAAAAGAGAAACTGAATAAGAAAGTTTAATTTAAACTGGAAAACAAAGGGTACAGGAGATAATATAGGTACAAATAATGGAGATGTGGAGTGATATGGAGATGGAAAAAATGAGTGTAATAAAGAAATAGTAAGAGGGAAAAAAGTGTGGATTATTATGAAAAAGATAAAAAAAAACACGACAAAAACTACCGTGAAAAATAAAATATATGATAGATGTGGAGATGGAAACAAATAAACATTGGGAGATTTTCTAGCATTGCCGACTATTTGTTTGGAGAAAAAGGCACAAACGAGACCAAGAATCCCTGATAAGCAATAAAGAAGGAAGAAATAGAGTATGTGAGGCGCAAGAAGAAAAAAAAATTACGTCACATTGTATTAATTGAATATATGAAGAAGTTCCGGTATGAAAGAAGAGCAGAAAATAATAACCATAAAAAGTAACAACAAAAATTTATGTACTCTGAGGCAGACGAAGCAAAATAGCAGAGAGAGAGAGAGAGAGAGAGAGAGAGAGAGAGAGTAGTTTTCTTTTTGTGTATCTGTAAATTCATAATATTGCCCATAAAGCTATCTATAGCTTACAAAGGGTTATTTGTCGTGGTAAACTATTTTCTTCTTTTAATCCATGTACACAAGACAAATATAATATTGTTTGAAGTGTTTAAAGTGTTGAGAGAGAGAGAGAGAGAGAGAGAGAGAGAGAGAGAGAGAGAGAGAGAGAGAGAGAGAGAGAGATCGCTAGCTTTACACTACCGTTTTCTCTCATCCTCACTACTCGTAACACTCCCAGAACACATTGAGTTAGTCTCTTTCACTCAGCGTGAGACTGAGACAATATTGAACGCTGACACTATGCAAGAGAGAGAGAGAGAGAGAGAGAGAGAGAGAGAGAGAGAGAGAGAGTAGCCTTCGAATCTGCCACTCATTGACCTCAATTTAAATAACGCACTTTATCTCTTCTCTTCTCTTCTCTTCTCTTCTTCTCTCTTCTATTCAGTGAACTTGGAACATTTGATAGTTTCAAGTATATATTTTACATTTCTGACCACTCCTCCTCCTCCTCCTCCTCCTCCTCCTCCTCCTCCTCCTCCCCCTCCTCCTCCCCTCCTCCTCCTCCTCCTCTTCCTCTTTTTCCTCATCTTCCTCCTCCTCTTCCTCCTCTTCCTCCTCCTCCTACATGTCCCTACCAAGCGCCGCCATCATCTCACATCACACATCACACCGGAATGCATCACTGTACACTACATTACATCATTTCATCACTTCACATCACCATCACTACATCACGCCACATCACCATACACATAACATCGTAAAAACCACGCCACTCACACTAATGAGAGAGAGAGAGAGAGAGAGAGAGAGAGAGAGACCACAGGGAACACTCGACCGGTTTCTCTCTCCCCTCTGAGACTCTGCTGGTTGGTCAGTCTGAGCCATATATCAGGTCACTTCATGTCATCGATCACCGTGCGAAAGGTCAACTAATGCCAATCAGCGCTGCTCCCTTCAGGGAAACGAGGTGCCGTTAAGGTCATGAGTGGGCAAAGGTCATAAGGTTAGATTAGGTCAGTACATGGAAGACTAAATGATGTAGTACAGTCGAGGAGAGAAAATGCAGTTATGAAGTTTATGTAAGTGAAGGTCATGTTATGTCACATAAGGTCACGGAAAGGTGAAGACGGTTAGAGGGTAAGTTTTATTTAATTAATGAAAGAGCAGATGATGAAGTTTAATACATAGTTGTGAAGTTTAGTTGCGTTTGAGGCAAAGTCACGTTTGATCACGTTAAAGTGTGTGTTTGGTGTTTCGAGGTAAGTTTTATTGATAAAAGTGTATATGAAAAGTTTAGTTGCTTAAGATAAGGTAATTTTGAGATGAGCCATGTTTTTCTTTTCCTTAAAATAATGTTAGTCAGGATGAGAAAAATCACTTTGTTCCAAATTAAGAGAAAGGAAAGCGAAACAAGTTTGGTAAAGGAAAAAAAATAGATATTACTGTATTGAAAAAAAAATGAGTTTGATGGAAGAAAGTTAGATGAGGAAAGAAAACACTTTGGTTTCCTTTTACGATACAGAAGGAAATTGGAACCGTGCAATAAAACTCTACTGAAAGAGTTTAACTTCTTTAAAGATTATTTGTATAAGTTTTATTAAAAGTCGGTTAACTATAGATAAAGATTTTTTTTTTACACAAGGAAACTAGAAGATTATTAAATGTTGAGATGCAGATTATAGTTAAGGAGAGAAATTAAAAAGTAAGCTTTATTTAGAAGAAAATCATGATAATACTATTTACTTTAAAAATGAAAAGTGTACTTGTATAACACAATAAATTCATGAACAAAAATATAATATGAATAAAGTCACCTAAGAGAGAGAGAGAGAGAGAGAGAGAGAGAGAGATTTTCAGAAATTACGATATTTATTAGCTTAAACTTAAGGTAAAAGAAATAAATCATTAAAGTTTACTTATGCAACATACGAAAAATGCAAATACAACCGGCTAAGAAGAAACAAAAAAGATGTCTCGGAAAAGATGAACATTCTTACATTTTACGCACCTGTCTACCAAAAGTAAATAAATGAATAAACACTAGCAGAACATAAGAAGTCGAGAAAAATTAATAATAAAACCAAATTATTCACAATAGAAAAAAAACAACTAGAGTACAAACTCATGAAATTATATAAACCCACTGAGTTCAATTAGAGAAAACACAACAAAAGATAAGAGATAAACCAAACTAATTAAGAAGAGAGAGAGAAAAAAGTCACAGAAAAAGGCGAAAAATTGAACACTTCACGTACTCAGGCAATAATACAAAGCCCACCTGAGCAGTACCCTATCAAAAGGCAAAGGGAAGGGAAATAAATAGGTGTTTCTTGGCAATGAAAAATGGTGCAGTGGCTAAGGGTGCTTGGGCAAGGGAGAGGTTTAGGCAAATGGTGCTTAGGGTACAAGAGTGAGGGAGCTCTGACAAGTGTGGTGGGCGAGATGATTGTGTACGAGACAGAAGGAGAGTTGAGAGTGTACGAGGAGAGTAAAGGAAGAAAGTCGTGACGGAGAGGTGATTGTGTACAGGGAGAGGAGAGAAGGGTGAGCACTAGGAAAGGAAAGGAAGGAAGAAAGGGGTGAACGTGTATATATGGAGACGAAAAACTGGGTGTAGACAGACAAGGGAGACGAGGGTGACTGTGAACAAAAGATAGGAACAGTTGATCTGCTCATAGAGAGGAACGAAAGAGAACGAACGAAAAAAGGGAGTAGACAGATAGCAAGGAAGAAACAGAGAGACGAGAGTAACTATGAACAAAATATAGGGACAGCTGAGATGTACATAGAGGAAGAACAAAGTGTGGGAGAAGAAATAACAAATAACAGGTGAGAGTATACACACCTGGAGTGAATAAAGCTAGACAGAAAAAGAAAAGGAAAAAAAGAGATGAAAGAAGGAAGAGATAAAGAAGGGAGGGAAAGAATGGTGTACACTGGGAGAATGAAAGACCGAAGTGTATATGGGAAATGAAGAAAGAGATAAAAAAATAAAAGAGAAGAGAAGAGAAGTCCACTGGGAGAGGAAATAAGGTACTCAACGGGAAAAAAAAGAAGTAATAGAGAAAACAAGGAGGTAAACTTTTTTCTTTCTTGTTCTCTTAGTTTGTCTTATCAAAATGGTGCACGGAGCATAAGGAGGAAACTAGGGGAAGGGGAAAGAGGAAAGCTAAGAGTAGAAAAATAGTGTATGGAAAAAAACTTGATTTATTTTGTTATTCCTGTTCCACGTATTATTTATTATTTTTTATTGAACAGAGGTAGAGATGCAAAGAGGTGAAGGAAACAGAGAGGATAAAGTTACGTAAGAAGCGGATCAAGGTTATGTGAGGAAGATACTATTATTTCTTTGTTTATTCTTGTGTACTTGAATTCATCTTTATTGTTACCGAGGTGAGGGAAGAAGGAAAAGGAAACGAAAAGGAAAGAATTAGAAAAGTGTATAACTGAGAATGAAATAAAGTAATAGGGTGAATATAGAAAGATTTTTTTTTTCTTTAGTTCTGTTGTTCTATGAATGTGGAGATGTAGAAAAAAAAAAGTTAAGAGGAAAAGCATATATTAACTGCATGGAAACTTCTCTCCCCTCTTGTATAATAGTAAGAGTTGTGCAGAGGAAAAGGAAAAGAAATAAAAAAGAAAAACTAAATGAAAGGTTTGAAATATAAGAAGTGAAAAACAAATGTAAATGTTTAGATATGTCACGTTTCTTTGTTTTCTTCCGTTCTTTCTGTTTTATTTGTTGTTGTTCTTTTATATTTTTCTAGCACGTGGGAAGGAAGAATGAATATAGGAGAGGTAGAAAATATATAACATGTCCGTTTTTATTATTACTTTTGTTGGACATGAATGAGTAAGAATGAATTTAGAAAGTGCACAGAGGAAGAGGAAGGATTGGAAGGTGTGTGGGTTGCGATAAGAGCAGCAAGAGATAAAAGATAAATAGATTAACATGTTATATAATTGAAAGATAGGAATAATAAAAAAAAAAACATTTATACGAAAGATTCTCAATTTATTTATTTTTTTCTGTATTGACTGGCCATTGAACGAAAGTAAAGACGTATTTTCTTAGCTTTTTTGATATTTTTCTTAATGTTTTCTTCCTTTATCGGTAACTGAAAGAGGAACCGGGAGAAAGAGAAAGAAATATGTTTATAGATGGAAAGGAAAAGAAATAAGTTTATCAAATACGTGTTTTCTTATTTGTTTTCTATTGCCAGATCTTTTGTTTTATTATGTGTCTAAAAAGCAAATTTAAGAAACAAAACACAAACGGAAAAAAAAGTACAAGCTTAATTGCTGTTTCCCCACCCCAAAAAAAAAAAGCCCGCCTTCGCATCACAAAAAAAATATGGAAAAAACGAGAAAAAGGATAAGAAAAATCGCAGAAAAAATGTGTTGGAATCGGTTTAGCCAATTTAATTTCGAAAGTGTCGTAGCGAGAGAGAGAGAGAGAGAGAGAGAGAGAGAGAGAGAGAGAGAGAGAGAGAGAGAGAGAGAGAGAGAGGGGAAATTGAAAAAAAAAACTGTCAGAGCTAGTGGTTGTATAAATTAAAATAGTAACAGTTCCCCCTTATAGCAGCAGAATAGTTTCTTAATCATAGTTGTAGAAGAAGAAATAAGAAAAAAATATTCCTTTCAGTGATAGTGTTTGTGTGAGAGGTAGAAATGATAATGAGAGATGTAGTAGTAGTAGTAGTAGTAGTAGTAGTAATAGTAGTAATAATAATGGTGTGTAGTAATGATTATGATAGTAGCAATCGTAAGAATAGTAATGATAATGCAAGATAATTAGTAGTAATAATAATAGTAGTAGTAATAATGATAAGTAGTAATAATAATGATAGTAATAACTCAATGATAGCAAGTAATAATAGTGAAAGTAGTGATCGTAAAGCTACTAATAAGGATAATCATGACAGTATGTACTAATTAAAGGAACATTGACAAGACAAGATGATGAAAGTGTAATGAAGTCGGTTAGTGGTAATAGTTTAAGTAATAACAGTAGTAATTACCAATAATGATAGTGGATTTCTACGTAAAAAGTCATAGTAATGTAGTAATAGTAGTTGTAAGAATAGTAATAAGAAGGCAAGATAATTACGTAGTCGGCGTTTTTTAGTAATAGTAATAGAGATAGTTGCCAAAAATAGTAGTAGTAATTCCGGTAGTACTTATTAATTAGGCACAAAATAGTAATAATAAGGTGAGATAGTAGTTGTAATGACAAAGTAATTAGAAAGCAAGATAAATAAGTACAATGCAATTTAGTAGTCGTGGCATTTTTGGTAGTAGTAATCGAGATAGTTGCCAAAAATAGTAGCAATAATTCCCGTAGTACTTATTAATTAGGAAAATAGTAATAAGTAATAAGATGAGATAATGAAGTGACGTATAATTGAGTGCCACTTTATCTCCCTTCTAATTAAGCCCATACATAAAGAAACTCCCTTAATTAACACACCTTCCTTCCTTCCTTCCTTCCTTCCTCTCCTTCTTTTCTTTCTTCCCTCCATCATTCCTTCCTTTATTCCTTTTTCTTCTTTCCTTTCTTCTCTCACTTATCTCTTTTCATTTATGTCATTTCCTTTTTCATTTTCTTTCATTTTTCCTTCCTTCCATTCTTCCTTCCTTCCTTTCTTCTATTCTTCTTTCTTTCTTTTCTTCCTTCTTCTCTCTTTTATCTATTTTCTTTCCTTCCTCGTTTTCTTTCCTCATTTTTTCTTTATATTTCTTTCATATTTTCTTCTTGCTTCCTTCTTTCCTTCTATCCTACATTTTTTTCATTCCAGCCCTCTTCGTTCCTCTCTCTCTCTCTCTCTCTCTCTCTCTCTCTCTCTCTCTCTCTCTCTCTCTCTCTCTCTCTCTCTCTCTCTCTCTCTCTCTCTCTCTCTCTCTCTCTCCTGTTCTCTTCCATACATTCCGTCCTACTTCTCTTTGTTTACCATTCTCTTTCAGTCTCTCCTTCTCTCTCCTCCTGTATCTTTTTCTTCTCTCCCTCTCCTCCTCTCTCCTTCCTTCAACCCTTAACCTCTCCCTTCCATAAATCCTCTCTCACTCACTTTCTCTTTCTTTCCTCTATTCCTCGTGCATCCGTCTCCCTCTCTCTCCCTCCCTCTTCCCCTCCCTGTCACTCTCCTTCTTCCTCTCTCCTCTCTCCTCTCTCTCTCTCTCTCTCTCTCCTTGACAGCGAGGAACGATGTGGTGGTAATTGAGGCAATCCAGAAAGTGTCCTTAAGACCGCTCTATAATGAGAGAGAGAGAGAGAGAGAGAGAGAGAGAGAGAGAGAGAGAGAATTGAGGTGACAAACACTAACATACATACATGCATACATACAGACAGACAGACAGACAGACAGACAGATGTACATTAAAGACTCAAATATACGCCTATTAAAGATAGACTAACAGACAGACAGACAGACAGACAGACAGACAGACATATACAGACAGACATATA
>NC_059264.1:9115677-9118177 GCF_017591435.1 Portunus trituberculatus | reverse complement strand
GTAATTTCATTCATTTTATTTCCCACTTCCCTGACCTCCATTTATCTTCCTCTTATGTTTTAGGTAATGTTGTTTTATCGAACTAATTGGTTTACTGTCATTTGTGTTCTGTTGTTGTTCTTTTTGTGTTCTGTACTTTTGTTCTATTTTCTTTTATTTTTTTTTTTTACCTCTACTTTCCTTCCTTATTTTTTTTTATTCACGAAGGAAACTGGCCAAGGGCAACGAACAATACAAAAAAAAGGCCCACTAGTTTATCAGTTCCCTTAAAGAGATTAAGGACTATCCAAAAGACAGGGACAAATGTCTTGAAACCTCCCTCTTAAAAGAAGTGAAGTCGTAAAAGTCTCATGTTTCTGGTAGTGCTTCTGGTGGTGGTGTTTTATCTACCCAACTGGCTTATTGCTGTTTGTTTCTCCTTTGTGTTTTCTTTTGTTTGTTTTGAGAATATACACTCCATAACTTTTTTTTTTATTTCTTTCATATCTCCAATGTTTCATTTCCCTTGCTTCAGACCAGGTGGTGTAGCATATCACAATTAACCTCTTAGGGGCTGACAGGTATAATACTACAGAGAGAGAGAGAGAGAGAGAGAGAGAGAGTTTTAAAGAATAACCATGGCGGCTGTTCTCTATCAAAAGTAAAGCTGTAGGAAGGTTGTGTGTTTGTTACCTCTGTTTTTTTTTTCTTTGTACTCGTTTGTATTCTCCTTTAACCCCTTCAGAACTGGGACGCATTTTTACCTCAGATTTGTATACGATTAGACCATTTTGTTGACATTAGGAATCGTCTATGAAGGTCGAAAGAATAATGGCCAGAATTTTTACTATTTTAATCCCCACAAAAGTTTCTGAAGCTGTATAAAATCATCAAATAGCAAGAAAAATTAATATGGAAACGTGTCATGTAGTGAAGGTGTTAAGAGAAATACCTTCATTACACAAGACTATTTTTTTTTCACTTTTTATTTTTCTCCTGTATATCTTTTTTCGTTTTTTTTCTCTATTATATTCACTGTTTCTCTTTTTTGGTATATTGTTGTTGTTGTTCTTGTTTTAGTTGCTGTTTCTTTCCTTTCCTTTATTGTTTTCACTTTAATTTTTTTCTCCTGTATTTTTTTGTTTTTATCCTCTTACTTTCTCCGCTTTTCTTTTTTGTATATTGTTGTCGTTGTTGTCCTCGTCGTTGTTGTTGTTAATGCTATTGTTGTTGGTCTTGTTGTTGCTGGTTTTGTTGTTTCGTTCCTTTCCTCATTTTCCTCAAGTATTTTACCTTTTTTTCCTTTTTCCCACTAACACATGTATATATAAAGTGTTGAAAGAAATGCTAGCACAGAATCGTGCGTCATTTCGTCTGCAATCCCATAAATTTTTCTTCTGTTTTCCATAGCTACGTTGTTTGTTCGTCATACTCAATCTCCATGACAGAAAAATCAAGCAAATACACAAGAAATTCTCAAAAAAATATTGTTTGAATATCTTACTTTCTTCTTTATTGACTGACTCATGTTGATAGTCTTTCTTTTTTATAGATATATATTTCATTACAAGAGAAACATTTAGCCATAGTGAATACGCAAGAATGTTCAGATCCCTGCATCAATATTGCTTTTAAATATCTTACCAACCTTCCCTTTCTTCCAATATTCCCTTGTATTCTCATTAACAAGAGCATTACACTCTCACATCACACTTAAAGACAAAAGAGATATTGACACAAATATCGAAAGAAAAGCTCCGTAAATCCTGTGTAAATCTAGTGCTAAATATGTTAACAGTTTCCTTTCCTTCCCTCGCTCCCTCGTATCTCATTGCCAGCAACTACATCGCCTCTTCATGACCCAAAGTACAAGATACATTACTCACTCTTTTTCCAACCGACTTTCCCACTCAGAAAAAGAAACACAAGAGAAACACCCTAATACTCTCTCTCTCTCTCTCTCTCTCTCTCTCTCTCTCTCTCTCTCTCTCTCTCTCTCTCTCTCTCTCTCTCTCTCTCTCTCTCTCTCTCTCTCTCTCTCTCTCTCTCTCTCTCTCTCTCTCTCTCTCTCTCTCTCTCTCTCTGTCTGTGTCTCGTATTCTCATTACCTTCAGAACACCACCCCTTTAATGACAAAAAATACAACTGGCCCCCTATCAACTGACAGCCACACACATTCACACAAAGACACACGTGGCGAAATATTCCTGGAAAAAGTGTGTCCTTACGTATCTTGTGACACTTTTTTTTTCAGTCCTTCTGGTCCGTTATTATCATTACTGCAAAAAATCTTCCCGTTTATTCTCAAAAAACACAGGCAGTTCCCCTATCATCTGACACCCACAAAGACAAAGATACATTGGAGGGAGATATTACTGTAAAAAATGTGTCCTTCATTATCCTGTAACCGTCTTTTATGATTTTCTACTTGTCTAAGTCTTGTTTTTTTTTTCTTTATTAGCACAAGAACATTTGACGAGGTAGTAGCAATATCACTCCTTCAAACTGACAGTCATATTAA
>NC_059264.1:9105677-9110677 GCF_017591435.1 Portunus trituberculatus | reverse complement strand
AACCTGTTTTTGTTTTCTTTTTAATTTTTTCTTTATTTCGTGTACAATTATTATTTTCTTTTTTCTTTTTACCTCTTGTTTTCTTTCTCTCTTCCTTGCTTTGTTTTATTAATTTGTTATTTTGCTTTATTTCATTCCTTCATGTCTGTTACGTTTGAGTAAATTAGACAGTATGCCTTTCCTCCTCCTCCTCCTCCTCCTCCTCCTCCTCCTCCTCCTCCTCCTCCTTGCACCGACCCTCTTCTGACCCTCTTCCTTAATTGGCCTCGTGGGAGTGGAAGAGGAGTTTACATAATCCAAGAAGTCCCCTTTCCCATCCTTCTCCTCCTCCTCTTCCTCCTCCTCTTCCTTCCCTTGGTCATCCTACTCTTGAATGCAAAGTGTAAGGGACAATAGGTATGATGCTGTTTGTTCTTTCATTCTTTTTTTTATCACTATGATTACTGTTATTATTATTATTATTGTTGTTATTATTATTTATTATCATTATTATTATTATTATTATTATTTTTATTATTATTAGTAGTAGTAGTAGTAGTAGTAGTAGTAGTATTACTACTACTACTACTACTACTACTACTACTACTACTACTACTACTACTACTACTACTACTACTACTACCACCACTAATACTACCATAATCACTACTACTACTACTACTACTATTATTAATGCTGTTGTTGGTGTTGTTGTTAATGTTTTATTACAGTTGTTATTGTTAGGTGTTATTGCTGTCGTTGCTTCTCCTCATCTTCCTCCTCTCTCTCCTCCTCCTCCTCCTCCTCCTCCTCCTCCTCCTCCTCCTCCTCCTTTAGAATGTAGACTGTGAATAGTAGAAACAAATCTTACTTTCCTTTCCCATTCAAATTTGATGTTATTCTGTACAGCATCATACCATTTTTTTTCCACTTAGCTTTGGTTGAAGGGATGATGGGGAGGTGGGTGGGGAGGAGCCTTCTTCTGTACTATCCTGGCACTCCCAATAATAGTTAGGGTAAAATAGTTACCTATACAATAAGGACCTCATGACGTGTTGTTGTTTGGACTTCCTTAGTATTCCTTTGTATTCCTCCTCCTCCTCCTCCTCTTATTCTTCTTCCTCCTGTTCCTCCTCCTCCTCCTCCCAGCTGTCACCCCAGACCCAGGAGACACATTTGCCCTGAAAGGAACATTCAAGGAGAAGGAGGAGGAGGAGGAGGAGGAAGATGGAACAGGACGCAGAGGGGAGGAAAGTGGAGTAAATAGGGGACAAAGAAAGAGAGAGAGGAGTAGAAGAGGAAAGAGGGGACAGTGGGAAAGGACAGGGGTGAGGAAGATGAGTAGGAAGAGGAGGAGGAGGAGGCGGACATGAAGTGACGTCAAGCCTCTTAGCCAATTAACGCTCGACACCTCACTTAGCAAGCAGCCAATAACAGTGACGCTTGCTGGTCCTTTCACCCAATCAGAGGAGAAAAAGAGATGGACTGACAGAAGGAAGGAAGGAAGGAAACAAGAAGGAAGAGGGAGAGAGGAAGATGGAAAGGGTAAACAAGTATATGGAGATGGAAAAATACGTAGAGAAAAGAAATAAGAAGAGAAAATATGAAAAGGAGAGAAAGACAGGGAGGAAATAAATGAGAAGTAAGAAATGCAGGAAAACAGGAAGGAGAGAGATAAGCTGGAGGAAGGAGGGAGATAGGGAGAGGGAGGAAAGAAGTAAGGGAGAGAGAGAGAGAGAGAGAGAGAGAGAGAGAGAGAGAGAGAGAGAGAGACGGGGGTGGGGTTAGGAAAGCGAGGTGGGAGGAAAGGAAATATTTAGAGGAGGGGAAAGACAGAGTGGGATGTGAGAGAGAGAAGGAATATTATATCAAGAGGGAGGGAAAGAGAAGGGGAGGTGAGAGAGGAAAGGAAACATTTGGAGAGAAACTGAGAAGGAGGAAGTAAGAGGTGAGAAGGAAGGGAGAGATTGAGGAAGGGGGAGAGGAAGGGAGGAAATGAAATAAGAATTGAGGGAAAATAGAGAGGCAACGAAGAAGGAAGGAAAGAGAGAAAGGAAGAGAGAGAAAAAAAAGATAAATAATAGATAAATAAAAAAGTTAGAAAAGAAAAAACTTGGAACAGCAGAGAGAGAGAGAGAGGTTACACACACTTCCCCACAATCTCTCTCTCTCTCTCTCTCTCTCTCTCTCTCTCTCTCTCTCTCTCTCTCTCTCTCTCTCTCTCTCTCTCCAATCATCGAGCAGAAAGCCACTCACCAACACCCAATCACAGTAAAGATCCACGTCCGGCCTTTCCTACCTAGACAAAAACAGATAAACAAAAATCCACCCAATAAATAAATAGATAAAAACACACTCAGTTTCTTGAATGGCTCTTGATTAAACTTAACTTATTTTTTTTATATAGTTCCTCCTTTTTTTTTTTTTTTTTTGCCATGTAATTATGACTCGACTTAAACACACGGAGCTTTTCTTTTTTTTTATTATTTTTCTTGATGTGTTTGTGTTGTAAGCGCATTACGAGCGACAAGAACGTCAGTAATGCCGCGAAAGTTCTGCCGCGCGCGAATTGAAAGATGAAGAAGAGGAGGAGGAGGAGGAGGAGGAGGAGGAGTAATGAAGGAAAGAGACGGAAGAGGCAAAGGTGTAGAAGGAAAGAAATGAAGACTTACAGGAAGATAAAAAGAGAAGGAAAGGGAATAGTTTGGAAGATAAAGACGATAAGAGAGATATACAGAGAGACAAAAGGAAATGGAGGAAGAGATAAAAGGAGGAGGAGATGGAGATAAGAAGAAGAAGAGGAGGAGGAGGAGGAGGAGGAGGAGGAGGAGGAGGAGGAGGAGGAGGAAGAAGAGGAGGAGGAGAAGGAATGGGGGACGATGAGAGGAAGATAGGAAACATGTACAGGGAGACAGAGGAGATTGCGAAGGGATTAGGAGGAGGAGGAGGAGGAGGAAGAGGAGGAGGAGGTGATGGAGGTGGAGGAGGGAAAAATAGAGGTTGAAGGAGAGGGAGATAGAGGTTGAAGTAGAGAAAAATAGAGGTTGAAGGAGAGAAACGTGAAGGTGTAGAGAGGAACATGAGAAGATGGAGGCGAAAATAAAAGGAGATAAAGGGAGATAGGAGGAGAAGGAGGAGGAGGAAAAGAAGAAGGAGTAAGAAGAGAAACCCAAAAAAGAGAGAAGAGAAACCCAAAAAAGAGAGAAGAGAAAAGACTACGAATAAGATGAGGAGGAGGAAGAGGAGGAGGAGGAGAAGGAGGAGGAGGAGGAAACAAATCAAATTGAATTATCTTAATAGAAAATTGTATATATATACAATTTTAATCCAACCAAGTGTAAGGTTATTTTAATCTCTACAACCGCCACTACCACCACCATCACTATCACCACCACCACCACCACCACCACCACCACCACCACCACAATAAGTTGGTTGGTGCGGTGTTAAGGTTCATGTTTATGTAGGTTACTGGCCATAGCGGTGAGAGAGGGAGAGGGAGGGTGAGAGGCAGGTGGTGTGGTTAACTCTCTCTCTCTCTCTCTCTCTCTCTCTCTCTCTCTCTCTCTCTCTCTCTCTCTCTCTCTCTCTCTCTCTCTCTCTCTCTCTCTCTCTCTCTCACACACACACACACACACACACACACACACACACACACACACACACACACACACACACACACACACACACACACACACACAAATAAGATAACGCCCCTCAAGCCACCACGCACTGACCGATACCGCCTCAGTTTTCTAGTGTAGGCCTCCCCCTCCCCCCTTTTGTATATTTTCAGTATGTATGCTTTACCACAATTCCAAGAGAGAGAGAGAGAGAGAGAGAGAGAGAGAGAGAGAGAGGGAGAGAGAGACTGCGTTACACACCCTCAAACCAAATTAGTTTCCCACGCAACACAATGGGGGGGGGGGAGAGGAGGAGAGAAGAGCCTCTGACATCACCCCCTTCTCCAACCCCCCCTCCCACACACACAAGGGAAGTTAAAGGAAGACGTGTGTTGCTGGTGTGAAGTGTGTTGAGGAGGGGCGAGTGTCTGGATGAGGGAGAAGAAATACAAGTGGTGATGTTTTCTCTCTAACAACATATTTTGAAACACACTGTTCTCTTACCACGACCGTTTACAAAGACCATAGAGACGATTAGCCCGGTTCTCCTCTTAGTAATACGGCAATCTTGTTAATCTGTCTATAGAATCGTGAACACTAGCTTGTAAAAAATCGTCTCTTATTATAGTCAATATAAAAAAAACTTAGCTCTCTCTCTCTCTACACGGCTATTTTCAAAGGCGATATAGACGAATAACAAGATTCTCAAGAGTATTTATCCTGCTAAATCAAGAAATCCTGTTAACTTATCACTAAATTCATAGAGACACCCTTGAAAAAAAATATGTAGGGAAGAGGGCCAGCCAAGGGCAAAAACAAGAAAATATTAGAAAAAAAAAAAGCCCACTTGAAGAAGAGAAGCGTCAGCCAAAATTGGGGGAGCAAATGCCTCGATACCTCAATGTTATCACCAAGATCAATTTCAAAGGCCACAGAGATGAACACTCAGGTTCTGGAGGGTGTTTTTCTCGCCATTAACGTAGGAATCTTGGTAAACTGTTAATATAATCATAAATTCACCCTTGAAACCCGGGTAACTTCAATTCTAGCCTTCTGAGTGTGTTGCGTTCCAATGGCATGTACGTGTCCTGTGTTGTGTTGCTCGCATTGCCTGTCTGAGTGTCTGTGTGCTGTGTTGCTTTGTGTTGAGCCGTGCTGTGTGTTGTAAAGCTTTATTGTGTTGGCCTTGTTTTTATTTATTTTAGTGTTACTGTGTGTGTGTGTGTGTGTGTGTGTGTGTGTGTGTGTGTGTGTGTGTGTGTGTGTGTGTGTGTGTGTGTGTGTGTGTGTTGCTGCAGTTGTTTCTGATATATAGTTGTTGTATAATTTCCTCACCGTTTATTTTTGCAGAGAGAGAGAGAGAGAGAGAGAGAGAGAGAGAATAAAAAGAAAACAACG
>NC_059264.1:9093177-9095677 GCF_017591435.1 Portunus trituberculatus | reverse complement strand
GTATGATAGAGCTATTACCTTTGCGTGTTAATGGGATTACTTTCACTGAAGCAAAAACAAAAAGCTTTAGAATCGTGCAGGCTTATTGTTATTCATTTACCTTATTTGATAGACACATTATTTCCTTATATGTTAGACACTTTTCCCACGACGCAACGTAGAAGGCTTATAAATATGTATGTATATGCAGTTGCTTTCCCCGTGAGATATTATTTCCACCAAAACAAGACGCAACACAGGCGGCTTGGAAGTCTACGTAAGGCGAGCAAGTTATAATGAACCGCCTACTCGCATCGCTCCTCGCAGCCACACACAGCTCCGCACAGCCCAGCACAGCCACGCCCGGGGATCACGTAATCAGTCCACGTCCAGCCGCGTCGTGTCACCGCCAGAATTCCTCAAACACACCCACTGACTCGCGCCACGAACCCCGTAATACGTTGGAATTTCAGTTAATTACACCCCAGAAATCCTTCCACGTTCCGCTGCATTATACTCAGAGACCAGGCGGCGGAACTTGCACGGCGTCTTCACCTTGAAACTTGAAATGAATAGCGTGCGGTAGTGGGTTTCCTGTGTCAGGGCCACCAGGATCTTCCGCCGGTGTTCAGAAACGCGCCCCTCTCACCATAACTAATTTTCAAAGGCCATAGAGGTGATTAGACGAGTTCCCAAAAGTATTTCTTGTGTCAATAATAAAGAAATATAGACAGCTTAACCCCTTCAATACTAGGACTCATTTTTGCCATGATTTGGGGGAATTATTAGACGATTTTATGTGCATTAGGAAGGGTCTATGAAGGTCAACAGATTAATGGCCTAAGTCTTTATTATTCTAATCCTCACATAAGTTTCTGAAGCGTTATGAAATCGCTAAATACTAACCAGAGTGAATATGAAAACGCGTCCTGGTACTGAAGGGGCTAACATCAACACAGTATAAACACCCTTCGAAATTCGGATAACTTTATATAGAGCCTTTTGAAATTAGAGAAGGTATGATCCTCTATAATTTATTTACAAAGAAACGCTCTGTCATCTCTCTCCTCGCCTATTTTTAAAGACTGAAAAATGACAACCTGAGTTCTCAAGAGATTTAGCCTGGTATCTATACAGCAGTGCTTATTTATCACTAAAGCCTTAAAAGAAATTCAACTGTAACGTTTTGAAAGTAGTAAAAGTGAAGAAAAGCAAAAGTGTCTCTGAATATGGTCTTTGGTGGGGTCTTGATGCGGTCTCAGGAGGGAAGGCGAGGGCGAGGGGAAGTTGACTTTGTTGTGTATGCACCTCGAAGCCCGGAGGCGGTGCAGCCATCAAGGGGACAGTCTCAAAGTCTGGCACGAGCAATTTGATTGATTCCACGAAGAAGACTTGCCTTGTTTGGAATGGGAAGGATGGCCGAGCGGGGAGCCAGGTTTAGATGGAGTGTAGCTGTGTGTGTGTGTGTGTGTGTGTGTGTGTGTGTGTGTGTGTGTGTGTGTGTGTGTGTGTGTGTGTGTATGTGTGTGTGCGCGCACGCGCGAACGCGTGTGCGTGTGCGTATGCGTGTCCGAGGATGGATAGGTGAGTAGTTAAGAGCAGTGTTCCATTTGGGTGCGTGTCCAGACGATTGGGAACACAGAACTGAAGACAAAACAAGGACAGCTGTAAATGGACACGTCACGCGGCGAACAGGTAATGCATGGACAAACAGATCATCAGAATGGCCACCCTGGTGTGAAGCATTGGAGACGATTATACATCACTATAACTTGTACTCGATTGATTTCGAAATAGAGTTTAAAACATTTATTTATCCATAGTATTTATACGAAGCTGTTTTGATGCAGGGATTTCAAGTGTAAAGCAGGACAATTGTGGACTAGTAGGGATGGAAAAGGAAAGGAAAATATAACATGGCCTTAGAGGATAAGCGATAGAAGAGAGCATTTTGGAATTATTTACGACAATTATTTAATTCCTTCAATGCTATGACGCGTTTTTATAATTATTCAGCTTACTATTTGGTGATTTTATACAGCTTCAGAAACTTATGTAGGGATTGAAATATTGAAGGCTCTAGCCATTAATCTTCTAACCTCTATAGACCCTACCTAATATAAATAAAATCGTCTAATCATACCTAAACCTCAAGGTAAAAATGCGCCCCAGTACTGAAGAGGTAAAGATTAATAATGTACGGACAGTTAAGCAAAAAAAAAAAAAGAAATTATAAAGAAATAGATCGAAAACTGAGCATTCTGAGAAAAACTCGCAAGAATGAACGGAGTAGGAGTGAAAGAAAGGATGTAAGAAGAAAGCTGTGGGAGACTTTTACTTTCCTGTGAAATTATGACTGTAATACCATCAGTAACAAAAATCAGGCGAACAAAACCTATTATAATGATGATAATGATAGTAATGATAATAATAGTAATAATAGCAATACTAATGATAATACTAAACAGTCTATTGCATACATATAACTATACTCTTATCGTCAGTAATACGTGCAGTTCCA
>NC_059264.1:9083177-9085677 GCF_017591435.1 Portunus trituberculatus | reverse complement strand
GAGAGAGAGAGAGAGTAAAAAACTTTCATAACATCTCTTTCACCTCAACCACCACCACCGCCACCATCACTGTCAGCTCACTACCACCGCCACCACCACCACCACCACCGCCAGTGCCCCAACAGCAACATAAGTAAAGGCACCCTAAGTGTAAAAGTTGGGCGCCACAGTAAGTTGTCGCCACGCACAACTTGCCGTAACAGTAAAATCAACACACGCGCTCCACCACGCTCACTGTCTCTCGTCTCTCGCTGGGAAAAAAAAGAGATATAAAAGAAAAGTATAACAAAAAAAGAAAAGTATAACAAAAAAAAGGAAATAAGAAGAAGAGAAAGAATGGGGTTTTTTGTCAATGTCTCTTTTATTTATTTCTCGTAGTTATTATTGCTATTGTTGTTATTATTTTTTTTATTGTTTTTTTATTCATGTCATTGTTATCGTTATCATTATTAATAAATACTAACGTGAAATTGTTCAAAATTACATTAGGTAGAGAGAGAGAGAGAGAGAGAGAGAGAGAAAATATGAGAAGCAATCTTAAATGGACAATATTAACTTCACACTTTAATTAATATTCCCTTCTGACACACACACACACACACACACACACACACACACACACACACACACACACACACACACACACACTTCAAATCTTCCTCCTCCTCTTCCTCTTTCTCCTACCATAATTTTCTCTCTATCATTATCTCCTCCATTCCATCGTTTTTCCCTCACTCTATCTCTCCCTCGTAGATCAACAATACTCTCTCTCTCTCTCTCTCTCTCTCTCTCTCTCTCTCTCTCTCTCTCTCTCTCTCTCTGATTCATCATAGTCATTATCATCTTTAACTTATTTTCATTACTTTTTTTCAGTTTCATGTTTTTCCTGCTCGTGTTCATCTTGTTTTCTTTTCCTTTTCATTCAGCTTATTTCATCAGTTTCTTTATGCACTTTGATGATTTCTTCTACATTTTCTTTTTCCTTTCTTTCTTTCTTTCTTTCCTCTTCCACTTCCCTTTCATCTTCATTTTCTATTGCTTTCCGCCTTTCATTCTTTCCTTCTTTCCCTGTCTTTGCTCTCTCTCTCTCTCTCTCTCTCTCTCTCTCTCTCTCTCTCTCTCTCTCTCTCTCTCTCTCTCTCTCTCTCTCTCTCTCTCTCTCTCTCTCTCTCTCTCTCTCTCTCTCTCTCTCTCTCTCTCTCCATTCCTTTGTCTTCCATCTTTTCTCCTTCCTTCTCTTTGTCTCTGCTAGGTTTTTTTCCATTTCCTCCCTCTTCCCTTATTTTTCCTCTTCTTCTTATCATTCAGTGTTCTCCCTTCTTTCTCTTTGTTCTCTCTTCCATTTTCGTTATTTCCCTCTTCGATTATTCCTTCTCCTGTCTTTCTCATTTACCTCTTCCTTTCTTCCTCTTCGTCTTTGTTTGTGGTAATAAGTTTTTGTTCTTTTCTTCCTCTTTATTCTATTTTCCACAATATGCTTCATCTTCTACCTCTTCTCTTTCTCTTCTTTATTATATTCTTCCTTCCTTCTGTTCACTGTATCCTTCTCTTCTTTCTCTATCTCTTCGTTGTTTCCTCCTTTATCCTCATTTTCCTCCTCCTCTTCCTCCACGTCTTCACAATTTCCCTTCTCCTCCTCCTCCTCTTCCCACTGCTACTTCTTCTTCTCCTCCTACTTCTTCTACTTCTTCTTCTTCTTCTTCTTCTTCTTCTCTCTTCCTCTTCCAGTAACTCCTCCTCCTCCTCCTCCATCTCCTCCACTAACTCCTTTCCCACCTCCACTTCATCCATCACCCCCTCACTTACTCCTTCCCGCTCTCCTCCTCCTCACTCTCTCCTTGCCTCCCTCTCTCCCTCCTTCCTTCCATCCCTCCAACTCTTTCCAGGGCCTCGTTTTGTCTCCCCACTCCATTCATCAACCCCATCCTACTCCCCCTGCCCCCATTGCACGCCCCCGACCCCCGCCACGCCCGCGCCTCTCCCCAGCCTCTTCCCCTCCTCTTCCCCCTCCTTCGCCGCAGGTTTCGCCTCGCCACGCCTGATAGAAACATCGGAAAGACATTTGTTCTCAACGGGACCTCGCCAGCCAGGCCAGGTGTGGTGGTGGTGGTGGTGGTGGTAGTGGTAGTAGTAGTGGTGGAGTAGGAGGGCAAAACAAGACAAGGAGGAATAGGAAGGGGAGGAAGAGGAGGTGGTGATGGTAGTAGTGGTGGTGGTGAAGGAGGAAGAAGAGTAGAGGGAGGAAGAGAGAGAGAGGAAGGGCAAAAGAAAGCAAGGAGAAGGAAGAAAAGAAGAATTACAGTTACAACAACAACAAAAACAACAACAACAACAACAACAACAACGAACGAGAACAAATGAATAACAGTAATAAAGAACATATGAAGAGGAAAATTAAGAATGAAGGAAGAGGAGCAGCAGAAGCTAGAAGGAGGAGATGATAGTGATGGAGGAAGAGGAGGAGGAAGAGAAGCAGGAGGAGGAGGAAGAAGATGATGAT
>NC_059264.1:9073177-9078177 GCF_017591435.1 Portunus trituberculatus | reverse complement strand
TGCAATGAACATCCAACTTTTCATTATTATCACACACACACACACACACACACACACACACACACACACACACACACACACACACACACACACACACACACGCACGCACAAGCAGCACCATAACAAGTCAGTGAATTGCGTCATTGCGACAACTGACAGATGGTGGTGGTGGTGGTGGTGGTGGTGGTGGTGGTGGTGGTTGTGGTGTTTGTGGCCGTTGAAGTACCATTTGGCCTGTTGTTGTTGTCGTTGTTATTGTTGCTGGAGGTAGTGGTGGTGGTGGAGGTGTAGTAGTGGCAGTATAATGTGTATGTTATTGCAATGTTAATGGTGATGATGGTGGTGATGGTGGTTGAATGAATGTAGGCGTTAGTGGTGAAGTAATAGTAGTAGTTATTCATGGAGTATTAATAGTGATACTGATGTAGTAGTAGTAGTGGTAGTAGTAGTAGTAGTAGTAGTAGTAGTAGTAGTAGTGGTAGTGGTAGTAGTAGTAGTGGTAGTAGTAGTAGTTGTAGTTGTAATAGTAATGTTGTAGTAGTAATAGTAGTAGTTGTAGTAGTAGTAGTAGTAGTAGTAGTAGTTATAGTAGTAGTAGTAGTAGTGGTAGTAGTTGTAGAAGTATTAGTAGTAATAATAATAGCAGCAGCAGCAGTGACAGCAACGGTAACAACTGTATATCTTTGCCTTAAATGCTATGTTAGTGTCACCACTAGTAGTAGTACGTAGTAGTAGTAGTAGTAATAGTAATAGTAGTTGTAGCTGTAGCAGTTGTAGAAGTAGTAATGATAGTCGTAGTAGCAGTAACATTAGCAGTAGTAGTAATAGTAGTAGTAGTAGTAGTAGTAGTAGTAGTAGTGGTAGTAGCAGTAGCAGTAGTAGTAGTAGTAGTAGTAGTAGTAGTAGTCTTGATGAGGCGGTAGTGGGGTTAGTATTTCCTCCTCCCTCACTTTCTCTCCCTCGCATCACCATCATCAAGACACGAGTGAGTGATTGTGAAAGGGAGGCTGGTACGGTACTGTGTGTGTGTGTGTGTGTTCATCTGTGTTTCCTGTTAGCGCTCTCTCTCTCTCTCTCTCTCTCTCTCTCTCTCTCTCTCTCTCTCTCTCCCTCTCCCTCTCCCTCTCACTCTCCCTTTTTCCCTCCCTCATTAGTGGCTCTACTGTGCACCTGACCACCCTCCTCACCTTTGCTAATGAGTCATTGCTTCGGCATCCAGTCTCCCTTTTTTTCTTTTTTTTTATTCCTTCGGCTTTGAATACTGAAATGTGATTATATATATATGTTTTTTTTTTTAGTTTGAATAATTTGTGTGGTTAGTATGTTCGGTAAGGGTAAAGTGATTGTTGTTGTTGTTGATGTTGTTGTTGTTGTTGTTGTTGTTGTCCTTTTTGTTCTTGTTTTCCTTCCTTTTCTTCTTTTTCTTTTCTTCTTTTTCGTATTATTGATATTCTTTTTCTTTTTCTCTTTTTTTCTTCTTCCTCTTCTATTTATTTTCTTTTTCTTATTTTTCTCCTTTTTCCTCTTCTTTTTTTTCTTTTTTTCTTTTTCTTCTATTACTGATTCATTTCCTCCTCCTCTTCTTTGTCACCGTTTTTCTTCACTCTTTTTATGTCTTTCCCTCTCCCTTCTCCTCGTTTCTATATCGTTCTTCTTTCTCTCCTGTCTTTCCCTTCTTCCTTTTTATCTTTCCCTCTTTTTGCTCGTTTTCTTTCTTATTCTATACAATTATACACTTTCTTCTTCATTTCCTTTTTTCCTTTTTCTTTTCAACCATATCTTCTTCCCCTTCATCTCTCTCTCTCTCTCTCTCTCTCTCTCTCTCTCTCTCTCTCTCTCTCTCTCTCTCTCTCTCTCTCTCTCTCTCTCTCTCTCTCTCGTTAATGAGGAAAAGGTTCGTAATTATACAGGTATGAATTTCACTTCCTTATTGGAGAAACTCAATGATTTTTTTTTTTTTTTTTTTTTTTTGTTGGGGGCGGTTTGTATTTTTCTGGATTTGTGTATTTTTTCCCTATTTCAATTTCTCCTTTTTAGTTTTCTTTATTTTTCTTAGTAATTCATTTAACATTGCCATCAATTGCGTCGTGTTTTTTTTTCTTTTATTTTCGTGTACATTTTGTCTTGTTTCATGTTTTAATGTGTGTGTTTCTTGATGTTTTCGTTTGTTTTTTCTTTTATTTGCGTTCATCGTCGTTTTAGTTATCGGTGTCATGGTTACAATTAACATTACCATCATTACTTTTCTTTGTATTTTTTTCTTTTCTTCCATTTTTTTCCATTTTTCATATTCCTCATCTTTCTTCGTTTTTCCTCCATGTTTTCTTTTTTTATGCTCTGCTGAAACTATTTTTTTTTTCGGTTCAATATGATATTTAATTTTAATCCTCCCCGCTTACACTTTTTCATTCATTTCTTCTTCATTCATTTTTTTTTTCTCTACAAAACTCAAATTTTTCATCATTGTCTCCTTATTTCTTCTCCTTTCTTATCTCTTTACCTTACTCTCTTACATTATCTTCTCGCTTTCATTCATCCTTTTTTGGTATATTCTAATCATAATCCTCTTCTTCCACCTCCTTATCACTGTCACTACATATATTCCTCCTCCTCTCATCTTTTTCTTTACTCTCCTTTTATCTCCTTAGTGATGGCAGTGGTGGTGGTGGTGGTGGTGGTCTTACTCTTCTTCCTTATCATAATCCTCCTTCTTCTCTTCTTATCATCGTCACTATGTTCTTCCCCTATCTTCTTTACTCAATGGCGGTGGTGATGGTGGTGGTCCATATTCAGAGACATTGTTCTCTGTCCACAACAATTTTCCAAGGCTAAGAAGACGCCTTTGCCGGGTTTTCAAGCTTTTTTTTTTCCTGGGAATAATGTAAAAATCTCGTTAATCTGTCACTAGAAACGTAAAAACAACCCTTGAAACACGTGTAATTTAACTGCAATTATATCAAAAGGCAGTGGTCTCAAAACTGTTTCTTTAATTTGTGTTTTTTTTTCCTGGCAATAATGTAAAAATCTCGTTAATCAGTCACTAGAAACGTAAAATCCACACTTAAAACACGTGTAATTTAACTGCAACTATTTTCAAAGGCCATACAAATAACGAGCAGTGGCCTCAAAACTGCTTCTTTAGTTTGTAATGTAGAGATGTCATTAATTTGTCTCGAACCATAAAATCACTCTTTAAAAAATCGTGTAACTTCAACTAGACCTTCTGGGATTAGAATCCAGAGTGTTTTTTCCTTAACCCTTTCAGTGCTGGGACGCATTTTTTACCTTGAGTTTTGGGTAAGATCAGACGATTTTATTTACATTAGGAAGGGTCAGTGAAGGTCAGTAGATTAAAAGCCAGACTCTACTATTTTAATCCCCACATAAGTTTCTAAAGCAGTATAAAATCACCAAATAGTAAGCAGAATGAATATGAAAACGCGTCCTGGTACTGATGGAATTGATAATAATGTAGAAATTTTGATCATCTGTAACTAAAGCTGTGAAAATAACAAAGTAAAAACGTGTCACTTCAACTTGAGCCTTTGAAAAGTATAGTGGAGGTGAGGTGTGGCGTAGAAGTGTTTAAGAAGATGGTCGGGAAAGTTATTCAGAAACGCTTCCTTCTCTTACCACGACAATTTTCTAAGGCCACATAGACAACTATCCGAATTTTCAAGACAGTTTCCACATTTCAATTACTTGCTAATCTTGCCAGTCGATCACCGGAACCATAAAAAATACCCTTAAAAAACACGAGGATCATCAACCAGAGCCTTTGGAGAACTGTGATGGTGAGAGAGCAAAGCGTTTCAGAATACGGACTTTTATCCTCATCATCTCCGTTTTCTACACAAGCCAGAAGAAGGGGAGCTTAAGAAAACGCATGATGCACTTGACACAATCTCTCCTTATCGCTCCACCACCGCCACCACCACCACCGCCACCACTGACGCCGCCGCCCCTTCCCGATATCGGCCGCCACGCTCGTAAGATATCGGTGCTTCGTTAGATCGATCGGATTTTAGAACCCAAGCAGCCGTTTGGAAGGATACCGATAACAGGTTTTATGTTTAGCTATGTATCTCTCTCTCTCTCTCTCTCTCTCTCTCTCTCTCTCTCTCTCTCTCTCTCTCTCTCTCTCTCTCTCGTTCAGTTTTATTGCTCCGTATTGATTTTTCTCTAATTTCCTCTACATTATCCAGAGTAAGAGAGAGAGAGAGAGAGAGAGAGAGAATAACTGACACGTACCTAATATAAGCAAATGATAAAAATGGCACAACTATAACATTAATATTACTCGCACATGAACAGAGAGATTAACTAAGAAAATAATAATTATAATACTGGAAAAATAAAGGCAATATTTTAAGGGAAGACTTGGAAATTTGTTCGGCCAGAGATGAATATTCAGATTGAGAGAGAGAGAGAGAGAGAGAGAGAGAGAGAGAGAGAGAGAGAGAGAGAGAGAGAGAGAGAGAGAGAGAGAGAGAGAGAGAGAGAGAGAGAGAGAGACACACACACACACACACACACACACACACACACACACACACACACACACACACACACACACACACACACACACACACAAAGACAGAGAAAACAAAGGAAGAGGGAATGAAAAATGAGTGAGTAAAACGCAACAAGATGAAAGAGTTTTGTGAAGAATTGGAGAGAGAGAGAGAGAGAGAGAGAGAGAGAGAGAGAGATACACAAAGCAAACGCCTGTCTTGCATTTCAATTTATTTTTATAACCTTCAGTTTACTCAGATTTTTTTATTATTTTCAGAAGGAAACTTTTTGTTCTGGGTTTTAGGCATATTCTCTCTCTCTCTCTCTCTCTCTCTCTCTCTCTCTCTCTCTCTCTCTCTCTCTCTCTCTCTCTCTCTCTCTCTCTCTCTTCTCTCTCTCTAGACACAAGAATGAATGAACGAGTGACTGCATAAATAAATACTAATCATGCAAATAATCAGCAAACCAACGTTAAATAATTGAGT
>NC_059264.1:9063177-9065677 GCF_017591435.1 Portunus trituberculatus | reverse complement strand
TTTGTGTATCGTGATGTTTCTTATCATTATTCTGTTTACTTCTCATTAGGAAATATATATCACGAAATCTTGGCATTTTAATGTAGTATTTCCAACACACATTATTTCTTTTACATTTTCCTCCACCTCCTCTTAACGATCTCCGCGATAGAGAAGACACTCCCTTGAAACTTTCTCTCTTGCATCTTTTATATTCTTTCCCTCTTGTGGTCATGTCAATTTGAATTAAGAATTAGCACTTCCATCCTTTTTCTCTCTTTTTTTTCTTTACCTTCAATAATTCTCAACCTTGAGGCCACGAGAGGAGGAGGAGGAGGAGGAAACAGCGAGTTTGTATGCTGTTAAAGTTGAAGTCATATAAATTATCTATTAAATCTTGCCACTCAATACAAACTGCCACGTATTTGTGTATGGAAAGCTATTGGCCGTGCTTTATGGAACGACCTCAAGCTGCCTCTATCTCTTAGCCAAACGAGCAAACACAGATTTCCACCCTCGCTTCGCCGCTTTGCAAGTTTTAGGTGCAGTATTTTTGAGACGCATTGCTCTCTCGTGTGGACTGTTTCTTAAAGGTCACGGAGATTATTAGTCTGGTTCTTACTTTTTTTTTCCAGTTAATGATGGAGACTTCTTGTTAAAGTTTAATGAAAGCAGCCTTGGAAACCACAATGACTTTTCAGTATAGCTTTTTCCAAATAAGTGGACATTTAGGGATAAAAAGATTACGCAGGTGATTATTGTGGTGCTTGTCAGTGTTATTTATTTTTCGTCTTTTTGAAGATGTAGATCCATTGTCAGTCCATCACCAGGATCATGAGGACGCACTTGATGTATACAGCACGTTACAGTGTGTGTAGTCTTTTCAAACAAGTCTTCATTAGACATTCAAAAAGCAAGAAAGATCATTAGTGGGTTCTCGTGGGTGTTGGTCTCGGTTAATAAGGCAGAATTCTTCATACACCATCATCTGAATCACGAAAACTCTCTTTAAAACCATAACAACAATAAGACGTTTCATACAAGTACCGCCACGTGAAAACTGATGGCTTCTTGCAGCTTCTCTTGCCTTTCTTGTCTTTTTATATACTTACAGACAGAGCTTCTATAATTTCAACAGGTATTACTCGAGTCACAATATGAGCAATAATAATAAAAACAAGATCTGCCACGTGTGCACCTCATCGCTTCTCGTACCAACCCTTATGTTCTTATCTGCTCATATACAGACACACTTCTTAAAATTTCAATTATACTTGCAGAAGACTCACAAAATAAGCAACAATAATGAAAAAGAGACCGCCACGTGTAGACCAGACTGTTTCTTGCACCAATCCTTAATCTCTTCAGTACCAGAACGCGTTTCCATATTCACTCTACTTACTATTTGGCGATTTTATACAGCTTCAAAAACATATGTTGAGATTAGAATAGTAAAGACTGGCCATTAATCTTCTGACCTCCATAGACTCTTCCCAGTGCAAATAAAATCGTCTTATCTTACCCAAAAATCAAGGTAAAAATGCGTCTCAGTTTTTAAGGGGTTCATATTCTTTACTCAGACACAGTATATACAATCAACCATCATTATTCCCAGTCAGAGACCCGCAGAATGACCAGTAGTAAAGAAACACGGACAAGCACTTAGAGATCTGACGGCTCTTTGCACCAATCCTTATGTTCTTTACTCATAGACACAATATATACAATCAACCATCATTACCTCCTGTCAGAGAGTCGCAGAAGAACCAATGATGAAGAAAAAGGGACGAGCACTTATAGATCTGACGTCTTCTTTCTGCTTCTCTTATTTTCTTATGTGTTTATGCTATTAGGAGACTCGGGAACGTTGCAGGATCCTCTCTGATTTTCGCTCTGGGTCTTAAGGTCACCGCGTGTGTTGCGTTGTGCTCTCACGGTAAAAGTTTGACCAAATAAAGTGCATAGGTGTACTGCTGTGTCTCGGCTTGCTGGCTTAGTGCATTATTGTTCAGATAAATGGTGATTGTATTGTTGGGGGTGTACGAGAGAGAGAGAGAGAGAGAGAGAGAGAGAGAGAGAGAGAGAGAGAGAGAGAGAGAGAGAGAGAGAGAGAGAGAGAGAGAGATACAGGAGATATATGAAAATGAGGAAAAATAAGGGAAAAATGTAAGGAAGGAAAAAGAGAAGTAACACACACACACACACACACACACACACACACACACACACACACACACACACACACACACACACACACACACACACACGGAAAGATTGAGAGAAATACCAACATGGAAGCAAATATAGAGAGAGTCAGCAGTACAGAAAGAGAAGAGAAATGTAACACCGAGTAACGAAAGAAAATTGAGAAATGTCAGAGAGAGAGAGAGAGAGAGAGAGAGAGAGAGAGAGAGAGAGAGAGAGAGAGATGAAGAGTTAACAAGGCTGAAAGAGAAAAGGGCGAGGGAGGAAGAGCACAGGAGGAATAGGAGGAGGAGAGGTTCTGAAAGATGGAAGAAAC
>NC_059264.1:9048177-9058177 GCF_017591435.1 Portunus trituberculatus | reverse complement strand
TGGTGGGAAGGGAGAGGGTCCGATTCTGGCACATGATAAATTTTCACCAAAAGAAATAGCAACTTTTTTATAACTCTATCAGGCGTACACGTGGCAGTCCTTTTATAAAACCTACCTACCCCATGCCTAAATTTGCCTAATCTTTTAAATCTCCCCATTGACTCGGTACTAACACCCTGATTACTGGCGCTGCTTTATTCATCCACCATTATTTTGAAGGCCAGTTTCTCCCTATTTATTTTCTTAAACCTAACTTTACCAGCCTTTAAACTCGCTTCTTTTTGTCGTGTCCTGAGATCTAACACTGATTATTTTCTGTTTTGTTTAGCCACTATTTGTATCCAAAGCTCTCGTAAATATTTCTGCAGCGTAAAAAGGCAAAATCATCTAAAGTTTCCTCTCGTTTTTTTCTCCCTGTGTCACCGTGCGAACAATTTTCATAGTGCTATGGAGATTAATGAGGGACGGTCATAGTAATAACAGGTTTGATCTCACCTTTATCACGTTCATTATACTGGCGCGAATGAAAAGAGTCAGCGACAAATGAACAGTAACATGTATGACTGAGTAAGTGTAAGGACAGACTTTTGTATTGCATTAACCGGACAAAGAATGGTGATGATGGTGGTGGTGGGTGGTGGTGGTTACGATGAATTAGTTGGTTCACTCTACGGAATTATGTACCCATGTATGAATTAATATGAGAGAGACAGAGAAAGAGAGAGAGAGAGAGAGAGAGAGAGAGAGAGAGAGAGAGAGAGAGAGAGAGAGAGAGAGAGAGAGAGGGGAGGAAGAGAGTGAGAGTTGGAAGCTAACTTTCTGTTACATATGGAGTTACCTCACCATAGTTCTGCAATATGACGAACTGGAGAGAGAGAGAGAGAGAGAGAGAGAGAGAGAGAGAGAGAGAGAGAGAGAGAGAGAGAGAGAGAGAGAGAGAGACGGAAGTTAACTTTCTATTAAGGATGGAGTTGCATCACCATACCTTAGAGAGAGAGAGAGAGAGAGAGAGAGAGAGAGAGAGAGAGAGAGAGAGGGATGTAGAGAGAAGTATAATACGGTTGTTTCACTGGATTTGGTGATAATGGTGATGTGGGGAGGGAATGAGGAAGGGAGGGGGAAGGAAATGGAGAGAGAGCGAGAGGGGGGAAGGGGATACGGATGCAACGTGTAAACCGGACCCGTAATACATCGCTCATCCGGATGGACGCTCTCTCTCTCTCTCTCTCTCTCTCTCTCTCTCTCTCTCTCTCTCTCTCTCTCTCTCTCTCTCTCTCTCTCTCTCTCTCTCTCTCTCTCTCTCTCTCTCTCTCTCTGCATATTTGCTTTGCAGTTTGCACAAATGGACTAATTAGGAGAGAAAGTAATGTTTGCTGTATGAATAGATATGTTGAATCTCTCTCTCTCTCTCTCTCTCTCTCTCTCTCTCTCTCTCTCTCTCTCTCTCTCTCTCTCTCTCTCTCTCTCTCTCTCTCTCTCTCTCTCTCTCTCTCTCTCTCTCTCTGAGTTCGGTAGTAATGGTGTAGTAATGGTGTTCTAATTGACCTCTCTCTCATTGCCTTGCTTGTAATGGAGCTCTGAGGTTTTTAGCCAAAGTTTCTGTATAACGCGAGGCATGACTAACGAGTGCCGTCATACAGCGAGGCGCAGTGAAGGTGTAGTGGTCCTCGTGGCTGTGGCTGTGTTGTAACGAGTGGCAAGGGTTATAGTCAAACTTTCTCCACCAGTGTCCAGTTAGTTTTACAATGCCTCCATTCAGTAACCTCGTGTCATAAGAGAGAGTTAGCGTCGGTCCGTCTGTTAGTAATACTGGCGTGGACTTCATAGCTGTGATGGGAAAGGAGGATGATATATACTTATAGTGGTTGAGTGACTATTGATTCAAGGAGGAACTATAGAGATAATTTTTAAGCTTTTTATTTATGTATGTATTTGCTGATTTTCCTTTTCATTTATTTATTTTTAAGGAATATTATTAGTATGAGTCTCTATATCACAATGATACTAACTACACCACTTTATCATAACTTTAGATCCCAATGTACTACTATTTCGCTATGACAGAGGAGGATAATAGGTGCACCACTTCGTTATAAGCACAGCTCCCGAGGCGCCAGTATATCGTGACGGTAGAGTAGACAATAACTACCATTCGTTATGGCCGCAGCTTCCGCTTTACCGGTATTTCGTTATGATGGGGACGCGCCGTCAGTCGCCCTCGTTAATGCCACACCACTCATTGCCTTTACTTCGCTGTGAAACAAAGGCCGTATAATAAATATTCCGTATAGCCACACGGCTATATATGCACCAACTGTGCATATATAGCCTATAAAGAACGTGTATTTCAATTTCTGTGCTATAAAAGAAGTACACTTTTGAACGCCATGGTGCACTACATTATATAAGTACAAGTTATGTAAAGTAAAACCAATGCACTTTTATGTGGAGGTATTTTTTTTTTACTATGAAAAAAGAATTGCATATTTAAAAGCTAAGTAGTACAGTGGATAGTACATATACAAGCTAGTCGTGTATATACTATCCCTGTGAATGAAAAAATATCGCCCTAATATTGAATAAAGCTATTTTAGAGCAGTATAACACATTGGACAGTACAGATGAAGAAACTTTACATACAATACTCTCTAAAGAAAAATATATAATTTTTCTCCTAGTATGAAAAAAAAAGCTACGTGCTACTATAGATTTCAAACATGGGGGTACTTTTAGACCCACAAAAGACTGTTTGATTCCATTACAATACTTCGCATTAGCCATCTCTCCGGGCCGCTTCAGGTCTTACCTAATCTTAGTCTGACTTCTCTTCTGCCAGGTGCGTCACCAGCTGGCTATCTTCCTTCACTGTGCCCATTGTTGTCTGCTTCACTGGCGTAATGAATCAATCAAATCAAGTCAAATCAACGTTTAATGCATCAATGAACCTTTTCTTCTGATCTTCCTCTCGTCATCTTCCCAGAGTTCTCCCATAATTTTACTTATTTGCATACAGAGAGGCTACCTCACTTCACCCTCTACTTTGCCTGTGTATTAGAAAATTGTAAAGATGGTGGTGTAAAAGAAGATACTGATTTGATTTTAGCTTACCTTTCCTGTAGGAGAAGGTATAGAATATTTATTTTCTTTGGAAATGTGAGAGACAAGCTACAGTATAAGGAGAGAAGAAGATTGATGAATAATAATTCGTGTTAATGAAAAGAGATTAACAATAACAAAAGTAGAGAATCGTGTATCGTTGTATGTAAACAGAGGCATAAGTGTTTGGGAATATTTACAAACACTAACAACATTATAAAAGAAAACGAAAAAATGTAGAATCGGATACTATTGATAGTGGCTGGAGTCTGAATTGATGTATATGTGTACTCTAATACTACTACTTATGGCTAGAGAGCATAAATAAGCTAATGTTTGTGAAAAGAAGGTAGAAATGTCTATATGAATAACCTGATGTGTTTTTTTGTATTCATGGATGGAGACTATACGTAAATAATTCTGTATGTGTAATCCAGTGCTGCTATTTGTCATTGAAGAGTGTAAATGTCCCTTCCCATACGTGCAATGAAATGCTGTTTATGGGTGGAGGATACACGTAAATGCCTGTAATGTATAGCGTGCATCGGTGGGGCAGGGGGAGGCACACAGGAACACAGCACGTAGGTTGAATAGCTGGACGTGGTCACAGTACCTACGCAATACACATAAGTCTTTCCTTACAACCACAGCCTGCACTCCACATCCCCGCTATGGCCGGCTGTCGTTCGTTATAAACCCATTGCACAATAGCCATCGTCCGTCGTAACACCTGTGCAGCTCTCTGTTATATTCCGGGGTGCCTTGTTCGTTATATCAGAGGGTTGCCTTGTTCGTTATATCAGAAGGTTGCAATGTTCGTTATATCAGAAGGTTGCGTTGTCCGTTATATCAGGAGATTGCATTGTTCGTATATCGGAAGGTTGCATTGTTCGTTATATCAGAAGGTTGCATTGTTCGTTATATCAGAAGGTTGCATTGTTCGTTATATCAGGAGGTTGCATTGTTTGTATATCGGAAGGTTGCATTGTTCGTTATATCAGGAGGTTGCATTGTTCGTTATATCAGAAGGTTGCATTATTCGTTATATCAGAAGGTTGCATTGTTCGTTATATCAGAAGGTTGCATTGTTCGTTATATCAGAAGGTTGCTTTGTTCGTTATATCAGAAGGTTGCATTGATCCTTTGGTTCATATTCAGAAACGCTTCTCTCTCTCTCTCTCATTACGACTTTTTTCCAAGGCCACAGAGATAATTAGCCGTGTTTTTAAGAGTGTTTCTCCAGTTAATAATGTGAAAATCTTGTTATTCTGCCTTTAAACCGTAAAAACACCTTGAGAAAAACTCGTGTAAATTTGAATAATGAAGGTGAAGCACGGAAGTGTTTAAGAATACGAGCGTTATTTTCATGGATTGACGTTCTCCGAAATAAGAGCACGGTACACTGAAACACTTCTATGTTACACTTACATTACTTGACAAAGGCTATACTTTATGCTACACGGGATTCTGATTGTGTCTTTTTATGGTTCTAGAGACAAATTAACAAAATACCTACATAAAGAGCAACAACAACAACAATTCTGTAGAACTTGCTAATCATCCTTTTGAGAGAGTCGAGGATACATGACACGATTTTAATGATGCATATTTATAGTTTTCTTTTATCAACAGGAGAAACAGACATGAGAACTCGGGTAGTAATCTTTCGGCTAATTCTTTCCATTCTTTCCATTCTTTTAGGGAACTTGCATTTGAAGTGGAGCTTTTCTTTATTTTTTGTTGTAATAAGTTAGTTTCCCTCCTGCATAAAGAAAAAATTATATATATACAACTTCCACATTATATCAAAGAAACAATTTTCCAAACACCTTTATACCCTTTTTAAAATAGTCGTGAGAAAGTAACACGAGATTCTTGGGGTGTTTTATGATTTCTACATTACGTCAACAGAAGACACAGTCACGAAAACTATGCTATTCATCTCTGTGGTCTTTGAAAACAGTGGCAGTGAGAGACCAAAGTGCTTCCGTATACCACCACCACCACCTCCACTACCACCACCACCACCACCACCACCACCAGGGGTCGGAGTGCGTGCATCTCTCACAGCGGCGCTCGACACAGCCCTGCGCCACTAATAGGATACAGATCGATACAAATAGCTTAATCCTAATATAATCTGCCTCTCTTACCCTTTCTCTCTCTCTCTCTCTCTCTCTCTCTCTCTCTCTCTCTCTCTCTCTCTCTCTCTCTCTCTCTCTCTCTCTCTCTCTCTCTCTCTCTCTCTCTCTCTCTCTCTCTCTCTCTCTCTCTCTCTCATGCTATATCAATCTCGACCTCCCTCTCTCCCTCTCTCCCTCCCCTCTTCCTCTCCCTCCCTCCCTCACCCATTTTGTTCTCCATCCTCCTCTCCCTCCTCCTTTTCCCTCCCTCCCTCTCTCACATTATTGCCCTTTCTCTTCACTCTTTCCCACATCTCTCTCTCTCTCTCTCTCTCTCTCTCTCTCTCTCTCTCTCTCTCTCTCTCTCTCTCTCTCTCTCTCTCTCTCTCTCTCTCTCTCTCTCTCTCTGGGGAGGGATATGTTGGCTGGGGAAAGAAAAAGGAAGAGTAAGGGAGAGGAAAGAGAGGAGATGAGTTAATGGGGGAGAGAGAGAGAGAGAGAGAGAGAGAGAGAGAGAGAGAGAGAGAGAGAGAGAGAGAGAAGGATGGGAGAGTAGGGAGAGTTAATAGGTGGAGAGAGAGGAGAGGCGGAAAGGTAGAGCAGGAAGTAAAGAGAGGGAAAAAGAGAGTATATATTCAGAGAGAGAGAGAGAGAGAGAGAGAGAGAGTGATGGCGAGAGAGAGTGATGGAGAGTTTGTCATCTATAGAACATGTGGAGTTTATTGTGTTTATAGTTTGTTGTTGACGGCTCTCTGTGTTTACATGGAGGGAAGGCTGATTCTCTCTCTCTCTCTCTCTCTCTCTCTCTCTCTCTCTCTCTCTCTCTCTCTCTCTCTCTCTCTCTCTCTCTCTCATCTCTGGGTATGTGTTTCTTGTCAATATACATAATAATTAAAATTGGAACAGCTCACGGAATAGAGAGAGAGAGAGAGAGAGAGAGAGAGAGATGGTGTAAATTTACCTATGAATCTCCCTTTTCCTTTGTCATTTCTGCTTCCTCCCTGAGTATTCTCTCTCTCTCTCTCTCTCTCTCTCTCTCTCTCTCTCTCTCTCTCTCTCTCTCTCTCTCTCTCTCTCTCTCTCTCTCTCTCTCTCTCTCTCTCTCTCTCTCTCTCTCTGATCCCTATTTTCAATCATTTATTTCTCGTTTCATAGGCTTTGTCTTATTCATGTGGTGTGTGTGTGTGTGTGTGTGTGTGTGTGTGTGTGTGTGTGTGTGTGTGTGTGTGTGTGTGTGTGTGTGTGTGTGTGCGCGCGTGTGTGTGTCTGGACCAAAGGAATCATAGAGGGGAAAAATCTAGGAGAAAGAAGGAAAGTGTGGGGTGAGGGAGAGCAAAGGAGAGGAGTGACTTTTTAATATTCCCTCATGACTTTGGGACCGAGACGTGTGGGGCTGGAAGACGGACAGCATGACAGACAGACAGGCAGACAGACGGACAGACAGACAGACAAGAAAAAATCTCTCTCTCTCTCTCTCTCTCTCTCTCTCTCTCTCTCTCTCTCTCTCTCTCTCTCTCTCTCTCTCTCTCTCTCTCTCTCTCTGCAGGGGTGAATTATATATTGTTTTACCACCTTCATATTTCCCGCTCATTTTTTTCACTCGCCTTGCCTTTCGCCTCCTACTTGCACCCTAGTCACTCTGGTTTCTCTCTGCCTCGTAAAGTCTCAAGAGCGTAAATAAAGGTAGGTGAAGCAAGGCAAGGCAGAGGGAGAGAGAGAGAGAGAGGGAAAGGGAGAGGGAGAGGGAGAGGAAGAAGGTGAAAGGAAGTGGAATTTACTAGTATTTGAGAGCGAGAAAGTAGTAAGGTTGTCAAATGAGTCTCTTTTTTTTCCCCTCCCTTTGTCACGTCATTCTTTCTGCTTGATCTGCCTCTTAAACTCACGTCAACTCTGGAACTCCCTGCCTGCTTCTGCATTTTCTCCTTCCTCTGACTGAAACTCGCTCAAGACGGAGGTTTCCAGAAGTATATTGCATCATAACTATTTTTTTTTTCACCTTTCCTTTGCTACTAGTTCTTTGTAGGTAATTTTTCTTTGTCTCTTAGCTCTCTTTTTGTTCTCCTTTTGCCAGTGTCGGTCCTGCAAAAACGATACGGTCAGGCAGGTGTGCGTCAGCGTTGCCCGGCCTTGCCTCCGCTGTGCATTATCTTGTGTCAATTTGCCGTCAGTTTTCACCACAACGCTTATGTGAAGGAAGGAAGGAAGAAGGTTGGCAGGGACAGTCTGGGTAGTGCGTTAGTAATGCGGGTTTGTGTGGAAAGTTTGTTCTCTTAGCTTTGGGATTTTCATAATTTTGCTCTTTTTATTATTCTTGGTGTTTTTATTTGTTGTTATTGCTCTGGAGTGAGGATTGTTATGTTCGAGGGATGCTGTTTTAATAGAGGAAATAGTTGTAGTAGTGGTAGTTGTAGTAGTAGTAGTAGTAGTAGAAGTAGTAGTAGTAGTAGTAGTAATAATAATAATAATAATAATAATAATAATAATAATAATAGAAATAGTAGCAGAAGCAGTAGTAGTAGTAATAAAATAGTAGCAGTAGCAGTAGTAGTAGTAATAGTAGCAATAGTAGTAGTAGTAGTAATAGTGGTAGTAATAGTAGTAGTAGTAGTAGTAGTAGTAGTAGTAGTAGTAGTAGTAGTAGTAGTAGTAGTAGTAGTAGTTCCAGAGATAGCAACATCCAAAACAACAATAGTATTATTAGGAACAATGATAAATATTTGCACTCTAAATGAAAAGAAAAAGACAAAATTCAGACACTAAAGCAAATAAAAATTGACCCCATCTAAGAATCAGCCAAATAAAATGTACATATATATAATTTGGCTTTCTCTCTCTCTCTCTCTCTCTCTCTCTCTCTCTCTCTCTCTCTCTCTCTCTCTCTCTCTCTCTCTCTCTCTCTCTCTCTCTCTCTCTCTCTCTCTCTCTCTCTCTCTCTCTCTTTGCTAGCGTTAAGGAGGCGCCACAAGATACTGAAGGTGAAAACGTTAACGATACTTTTTACGAGAGAGAGAGAGAGAGAGAGAGAGAGAGAGAGAGAGAGAGAGAGAGAGAGAGAGAGAGAGACCATACAGCTCCTAATATATTCCAACTATTTCATTACGAGTAGGGTTAATTAAGGAAGCAATTACCGCCTATAGTTTATAATACGTGGGATGAGATAGACACTAATAAATCATTTGTATTCCCTGCGCCTATTAATGCGCCAGATTAAACAATAGACCCCACCAGGTGTTGACACGTGCCAATCAGATAGAAACAGGTACACACACACACACACACACACACACACACACACACACACACACACACACACACACACACACACAGATTTTGTCTCTCTCTCTCTCTCTCTCTCTCTCTCTCTCTCTCTCTCTCTCTCTCTCTCTCTCTCTCTCTCTCTCTCTCTCTCTCTCTCTCTCTCTCTCTCGGTAAAGGAAGACAAAGAGGAATTATGAACCACGAGAAAAGGAGGATAAAATAAAGAAAAGACCACGAAGAAGAGAAAAAAAATAAAAGAAAGAGAGAAGAAAGAGAAAAAAAAATTATGAAAGCAGAGAAGGAAACAAAATATAACATGTAGTATTGAGACATTGTAATGAAAAAAAAAAATCAGTTTATTTGTTACCGTTATTTTTATTGTTGCATCGGCTTGATATTTAGAAATTATACAAAAAAATGAGGGTTGGATATTAATGTTATTGTTATCATTGTTGCACCGACCGACGTAGCAATGCCGAATTAAACTAAAAACAATCATGGTCAGGTTTATTATTGTTATTGTTATTGCAGCTGGGATCTTAATTAAGCCACTAATCAATGTTGTTTTCTGGTCTTTTGCAGGTGAGTGGATTAAAAACAACACCTGGCGAGTCTGCGCAGCCAGGTGAGTGTTGATACGTCTGTGTGTGTGTGTGTGTGTGTGTGTGTGTATGTGTGTTATGATTATTATGATATTTATTTTTCACATTTACATTTTTTTTTTTTTCATTCTTTGTGTTTCTCTAATTTCTTCACTTCTAGAGAGGATAATGTAATATTGATTTTTTTTGTAAATGCATTCTTTATATATATTTGTCATCATTATCTTATGCTCTCTGTGTCTTTCCCTTCTTTTTCTCTCATGGTTTACTCCTATACTCTGATTGTGAAGGTAGAAAGAATTGGAAGAAGGAAAGAATGCGCAGTTAATTTCTTAATTCCAGCTATTTTATCTATTTATCTCTCTCTCTCTCTCTCTCTCTCTCTCTCTCTCTCTCTCTCTCTCTCTCTCTCTCTCTCTCTCTCTCTCTCTCTCTCTCGCTCTCTCTCTGCTTCTTTGCTTGAATTATCTCTCAATATATCACTCCTGTCTGATAAGAAAATACATAGACGGGAGAGAAGTATGAAAAAATGATAATGGATTATTTTCACCTATGATTTTAATGATCTACCTATTGACCATCCTTCTCTCATTCTGTCTCTACATCTGCCCTTCATCTTTCTTGATATCTCACTCTACTATGATGAGGAAGATGCGAAGGAAGGAGAAGAGAGAAGAGAGAGGAATGAACGAGGGTGAAGGGTGACGAGGTGATAACAGGGTGAGGTTGAGTGATGATGGGAGGCGGATGGGGAAAGGATAATGGGGAAATGAATGAAGGGAGGGTGAATGGGAGTGAGGGTAAGGAGAAAATGATTGGAAATAGTAGAGGAAAGTGATGGGCAAAAAATGGTGGAATAGGAGGGGGAAGAGGAGAAGGTAGATAATATTAGATTTGGGGGATGGAAGACGAGAGAAGTAG
>NC_059264.1:9018177-9033177 GCF_017591435.1 Portunus trituberculatus | reverse complement strand
TCTCTCTCTCTCTCTCTCTCTCTCTCTCTCTCTCTCTCTCTCTCTCTCTCTCTCTCTCTCTCTCTCTCTCTCTCTCTCTCTCTCTCTCTCTCTCCCTAAAATGCGGTATTACAAATTTCGTCAGAAAATTGAAATTTCTGAAGGAGAAGATCAATTTCCCGTCAATTTTCTGTTACGCGATGAAGACGATATGGAGATTGAACGCTCTCTCCCCTCTCTCTCTCTCTCTCTCTCTCTCTCTCTCTCTCTCTTTCTCTCTCTCTCTCTCTCTCTCTCTCTCTCTCTCTCTCTCTCTCTCTCTCTCTCTCTCTCTCTCTCTCTCTCTCTCTCTCTCTCTCTCTCTCTCTCTCTCTCTCTCTCTCTCTCTCTCTCTCTCTCTCTCTCTCTCTCTCTCTCTCTCTCTCTCTCTCTCTCTCTCTCTCTCTCTCTCTCTCTCTCTCTCTCTCTCTCTCTCTCTCTCTCTCTCTATCTATCTATCTATCTATCTATCTATCTCTGGAATAAAACAATTAGTGAGTAAATTAAGAGGAAAATTAAAAAGAAAATGAAGTTGTAATTAAAAAAAAAAGTGAGGGAAGCGATGAGAAAAATTTCGTAACCTGTTTAATAAAAGAAAGAGATAAAAAATATAATGTTGGACTTATTTATCCGAATTGAAAGAATGAATGAAATTGTACCGAGTCGAAAAAATAATTGAATAAAATACGAAAAATAAGGGAAAAAATATGCACTGATTTAAGAACCGGAAAGCAAAAGAAATGGTTGAATAATTGTAAGGAAAATGAATACTCGTTTAACTGGAAATGTGAAAATGATGAATGGGCCAAAAAAAAAGTGAATATGAAAAAAAAAACGTGATTAGTACTGCGGAGAAGGAAAGATATTATAAAAGATTAAGCGAAAAAGGAGAAAATAAGCAAAACAAATCAATCTCATCCAGCTTAGAGTAAAAAAAAAATAAAATAAATAAATGAAAAGTTTGTGACGGACGAGAAGCAATGAAATAACAATAAAGCAATAAACAAACATTTTTTCCCTTTACGTCGTATTTGATTGTGTTTTTTTATTTAATATATGTTATTTTCCTTTTTTCTTGCTATTTTTTGTTATCCTTTGTGGAAAATGAAAGGACAAAGAATGAGAGAGAGAGAGAGAGATACATTGATTACGTAATAAATCTCGTACAAAAACAAGCCAAATAAACGATAACAATGTATTACAATTGAAGGGAATTGGTAAGAAAACACTTCGTCAATAAGACTTTCCTCTCTATCTTTTTTTATTAATTTCTTTCGACGGTAGTGATGACGTGAGCAGCGCCGAGAGTTGTGATTGGCTGGTGTAAGAAGGCTTGATCTCTCCCAGCCAGCGTGCAACATGGGAAACAAACACACACACACACACACACACACACACACACACACACACACACACACACACACACACACACACACACAGAGAGAGAGAGACACACACACACACAGACACACACACACACACACACACACACACACACACACACACACACACACACACACACACACACACACACACAGAGAGAGAGAGAGAGAGAGAGAGAGAGAGAGAGAGAGAGAGAGAGAGAGAGAGAGAGAGAGAGAGAGAGAGAGAGAGAGAGAGAGAGAGAGAGAGAGAGAGAGAGAGAGAGAGAGAGAATCCCCCTACCATATTCATATCTTTTCTTGTGACAAAAATAGTTAATTAGGAATATAAATGAAAAAAAAACACTAAAGGTGATGAACCACACAGATGCAAAATGTAAGGAAATTAATAAACCGTTGCTGAATCGCTTATGAATTGTTTCCTCCTTGCATTAATAAGTTGCTACCGCGTTAGTGACACGAATCAGACATAGAATAACTATTAATGAAAAAAATAGAAAGCAGAAATAAAGCAAAAAATAGATCGTATTTACATTTTTTTTTTTTTTGGTACACAAGATCAAATTAATTATTCGTTTTATTTATGTCTTTCCCTCTGTGGATATATTAAAATAAATCACGTATGAATTTATTTTTAACTTATTGAAATCAGTGATATATTTTTCTCGGATGATTTATTAAAGAAATTATGAACGAGGCAAAGATTTCAGGGATCAGGAAATCATATCATATTAATAGAACCAAAAAAAACAGATTTAATATTTCCTGAAATGTGAGAACCTTTGATTAATTTGTTCACTGAGAAAGAAACTGGACACTGATGCAATGAGAGAGAGAGAGAGAGAGAGAGAGAGAGAGAGAGAGAGAGAGAGAGAGAGAGAGAGACGTAGGCGACATTAAATTGGAGGTACATGAAGAGATGGAGGAGAGGGAGAGAGAGAGGCAGGAGGAGGAGAGGGAGAGAGAGGCAGGAGGAGGAGGAGGAGGAGGAGATGTAGGCAAACGAGGAAAGACAGAAAGCGAGAAATGGAGAGAAATTGGATGTAAGAAAAGGAAATAAAGAAGAAAGGAGTAAAAAGATGAAAAGAAAAAAAAAAGAAACAGAACGAGAAGTGAAATTAAAATAAAAGAAAAATGGAAGGTGCAGAAGTAGATGAAAACGTGGAATAAGAAATAAAAGAGATGGAAGAAATGTAAATTATGAAGGAATAGAGAAAGAAGGGGAAGAACTGAAGAGAAGAAAGGCGTGAAATAAAGGAGGGAAAAGTGCATTGAAAGAGAAAATAAGAGGAAGGATAGAAGGAATGTATCGGAAGAAAAGTAGAAGGAAAGTAAAAGAAAGGAAGGAAAGTAGGAAGGAAAAGTGTTTGGAAAGAGAGAATGAAATAAAAAGGAAGAAAAAAGTCATGGAATGAAAGTTGGAGAAAATTTTGAGATGAGAAGAAAAGAGAAGAAAAAAGAATAGAGGAAAGGTAATGAATTATAGGGAGAGAGAGAGAGAGAGAGAGAGAGAGAGAGAGAGAGAGAGAGAGAGAGAGAGAGAGAGATTCACTTATTTAACATTTTAACTGATCTAAGTCTCATCAAACATACACGTTCAATAGATACAAAGATGAAGAAAGTAGATAGACATTGAATGTACAGACGAATATATTGAGGTATAGATGTAAAGTTTAGCAGTTAACTAGAAAATTAGATAGATAATGGCAAAGATGAAAGTAGATAAATGCATAGAAGATTTAAAGATCGATATATGAGATAGATAGAAAGACAAGATGTTAAATAGGAAAAAGAGATATAGATAGATACATGAACAGATAGACAATGAACTAATAGATAGCAACAGATGCGTAGATCGATAAAAGAAAAATACTGCAACACAAAGGAAGGAAACACAATAGATGAAAAAAAAACTTTGTAAAATAATCCTAAAATGTTTCTTGTTATTATTTTTGTGTTTTGCTTTCATGACACGTTTCATAACTTTTTCTTTCATCTCTCTCTCTCTCTCTCTCTCTCTCTCTCTCTCTCTCTCTCTCTCTCTCTCTCTCTCTCTCTCTCTCTCTCTCTCTCTCTCTCCAACTTTTAAACAATCCTGTCAACTCTCAACCAGTTCACGGGCTCAAGTTTGTTTTGTTTTATTTAGCTGATTTAAATTTTAATCTCTCTCTCTCTCTCTCTCTCTCTCTCTCTCTCTCTCTCTCTCTCTCTCTCTCTCTCTCTCTCTCTCTCTCTCTGTCCCGGCTATCATCATTATTACAAATTATAATGCGAGGCGGCTCCGCTCAGTGCCCGCCGGTGTGAGTGTTGTGTCTAGCTAATGTACCGTGTGTAGTCGAAGTATGAGAGTATAAAGTATTGAGGAATGGTAGTAAGTTGCGCTTTGGTGCTTTGGTTTTGTTTTTATGGCGTTTTTATTGTTATTTCCCTTGTTTTTTTTAATTTTATTTTTCATTTATATTTTAAGGCCGGTCTGTACTTTCTTGTTATTTTTTTTATTATTGTTGTTGTTATTACTATTATTTATTGTATTATTTTCGTTATTGTGTTATTGTTAAGTTGGTCCTTCAATGTGTTGTATCGTATTTTATTTTATTCCATTTTAAATTTGGCTATCACTATCACCACCAATAACAATGTAACCACCTCCACCACTGCTAAAACCATCATCATCATCATTATCATCATCATCATAATCATCAGCCTCTTGAATTTTAGTAGAGGATTTTACATGCCAGTCAATTGTCAATAAACTCTACGGTCCCGCGATTAATGATTTCACTTACAATAGTCAATTTGAACTGCACTTACCTTTGACTTATTTTTTACAGCCAGACCGGCACAGTGAACAGATAGATGCTTTTGGAGGGGATGAATTATGCATAGTGTTCCATTGATCGTCATGTGGTTTTTTTGTCCGCCGCGTGATGCGAGGAATACATTTAGTCTTGATACAGTTGAATTAGGAAATGATCATATTGTACAAAAGCTGAAGAATTGTCAGCCTCAAACAACTGCTTCTATCTTTCACATTTTTAGCTTTATTCATTCACGAAATCCTAAAAATAAAGCATTCCACTGATCAGTATATCAATATCCGATCGATTTTGTAACAGGAAAGTTATTGTTAAGTTTGTTTACTGAGAGTATCAATATATCAAATAATTACTTCGTTATATCACTTATTTGATATTACCTTTTTTTTACCGATTTTTAATGTAATTGAGTTAATAGAGCTATACGCTTATTCATATCCTACTTTTACCCATTAAATTCCCTTCACATGCCAACATTACTTCTTCTGGCAAATAAGAACATTCTAACACGACAAACTAAGAGAAGCTGCAAATGTGCACGTCTCCTCATGTCCACTTTAAGACACCACAGCAGACTAAGACAGGCTGTGGATGCGCCGCCAGCTTGCCTTGCCTTTCATCTCTCCGTTGCTCTTTAGAAGGTATTTGCTTATCAACAGGCTTAAAATTCCTTGTGGGGGAAAGGCTGCCCATCTCCTGCCGACCAAAACTGTTTTACTCCTCCTCTTCTCCCATCACGATCTTTCGTTTATGGAATCTTAAACATGGTGATAGGTAAGCGTTGCGTGAGAGGAGGCGGACAGCTCAAAGGAAGCCAGATTTTACCCTCAGTATAGTCATCACATTCACTACACTACTGTATATTCTGACGCTTTAATGCTACTCAGTTGTTGTTGTTTTTTTTATTTAGTATGGAATCTTTTACCGCCACCAGTCGTCATACTAAAGGAAATAAGAGACTGTACAGATAGACTATCTATTGTTCCTAGTTATCGTTAGGTATAGAATGTGTTGTCTTTTATTTTTGCTAGTTACTACTCAAAAGGAATTATGATATTGTGCTAGTAAGCGATTAACACCATTGTTTTCTTATGGCTGTCAATTTATTACTAAACACGAAGGGAAATATGGTAGAATGTAACTTTTAACTCTTCAATTTATGTATCAATTTAATGGACAATAGTTTATTAATTCTAGAAAAGAAATCGTGTATGATCATTTTTATTCGTTAAGCATCTCGGATTTTAAGTAAAGGATGAGGAATTGAAATAATGAATGTATTGTGATGTTAAGATTTATAGTCATTCAATACTCTGGATTTCCTGCAGTGTTCCATAGAGCGTCAGGATTAATGATGAGTGAGGAATTCCTAAACGTTAACTCCATTGAGTGTTTGTCGGCAATAACATAAAGTGCTTTCCCTCGACGCTCCATCCTTCCTCCCAGCAGTCCAAGGTTACAATAAACCTGAAGATTGATAGAAGGAAATAAAACTGTACTTCAAAACTGTCAGGTTATACAATGAAACACGAGTCCCTGAACGATAACTGCAGTAAGTGTACGCAGAAAACAATACTAACAAAACTATAAAAGTAATGGCATTTGCTAATTATTATACTCTTATTGACGTCAAGGTTTAGATAAAGATTCAGAGCATGAAATAAAACCGTCCTTGAATTCTCTAAACGACAACTGTAGTAATTATATAGAAGCAATAAAGGTAATCACTTCTGGTAACACTTCTATTTCTCACAAGCTTTCTCTAAACTTCAAAGCTAAAACAACATCTTGTCTTAAAAGCGTCCGCGCTTATAGGAAGCGAGAATTCCCTGAACGATAACTGTAGTAATTAAATATAAGCGATAAAAGTAATCACATCTATTAAATCTTCCATTCCTCATAAACTTTCTCTAAACTTCGAGCTAAACCAACACCATGTCTTAAAAGTGTCAGGGGTTGTAGGAAGCGACAATTCCTTAAACGATAACAGCAGTAGGTGTGTAAAGAGGCGAGGCAATTCCATACACTACACTACACTCTATTCCCTCGCCATTCCACTCGCCTCCCCTGCGGCCGAGGAGTAACTTGATAGCAAAGAGAGACGCTTCACGTTATATTGACGAGAGGTAATTGGAGTCAAAACAGGAATCTAGTGTCACGTGTACATGACAGTAATTATTGTCTTCTCTTAGTTTTTATGCCTCCTTGGTTTATTCTTTATTTTGTTACTCTTGGCCATAAAGGAGGGTGATATGTTTTTTTTTTTATTCACATTTTTTTTCCCTGGAAACGCCATTGGAATGTAAGAGTTCGTATTTTCATTATCTTTTTTGTCATGATTTTTGTTTTATTTCTTCAATCTTGTTTAACTATATTGCCTGGTTTTATCTTCTTATTGATCTGTGTATTTTGAAGTATATTCTTTATTACTGTATTCGTGTGTATTTTTTGTCTATTTCACGATGAACATTAAAAGCTGATTTGTTTTTTACTAAATTTTTGTTTTTTTTTCTTGCATAGGAATAATATCACACACATCTATCGTTACTTACGTTTTTCAGCCTCTTTCTTTTTTTTTTTTTTTTTTTTGTCTACCTCAATGGTAAATATAAGGAGTTCTTGTGTTTTCTATTCTTCCCTGATTTTATTTTATCGGACAGCTATTGTACTGATGTCTGTTCTGCATGCACACTAACATGGCTTCCCCTTCCCCTCAAAGCCTGGCGGTACATTTTCGGTAAGCTTAACACAGAACAAAACAAACCTCTGTAATTCCTATTGTACTTTGACTAACCATGCTCAAAGAAACACTTAGGCTGCCTCACACACACACACACACACACACACACACACACACACACACACACACACACACATACACATACAGACAAGCGCAAAGCAACAACAAACACGCATAAAGCAACGTAAACACCTCACCCTCATGCAGTGACGGTTTGTAAGCCGTGGACACAACCCTCACTCCCTAAGTAAACTCCAAAGGAAACTCTATGACAGCTTTCAGGCCAGCATTCAGAAACGTTTCGCTCTCTTACTACAACTATTTTCATATCCCAGAGAAAGGATGAGCGACATTCTCAGTTATGTTTCTCCTATTAATGATACAAAAACGTATTAATATGTTGCTACAACGGTAAAGCCATCCTTAAAAATCCTTGTGACTTCGCCACGACTGTTTTCAAAAATCACAAAGATGTGCCGCGTTCTCACGAATGTTTCTTCTAATAATAATGTAGAAATATGTTTTATCTGCCATTGGAACCGGAAAAATTCCCTTTATAATTCATGCAACGTCAACTACGGTCCTTTGAAAGTAATGGAGACGCGGACAGGAGTGTTTCAGAATAGTCATCAGCCAGACAAGCCAGGCGAGGCTGAGAGGGTCTGCAATGGCGCCCTGCTAACTTTGGATGACGCCAGTCGGTCGCTCTCAACTCGACATGATGCAAATCCTCGTGTAATATCAACATTCAGTTAATTAATGGGTGTAGAGGAGGAGGAGGAGGAGGAGGAGGAGGAGGAGGAGGAGCCGTAGTAGAAGGAGGAGCAGTAGGAGGAGAAGCACTAGGAGAGGATGAACGGTGAATTAAAACAGCAGGGGTTGCAAATGAAACGTTGGTTCCTATTAATATTCACACAGTCATATATTTTTACCCCTGTCCTCTTAATTCAGTTTGAGTGTGTGTGTGTGTGTGTGTGTGTGTGTGTGTGTGTGTGTGTGTGTGTGTGTGTCCCATATTCTGTTTGTACTCGTTACCTGACCTTCCAGCGCCTTGTTTAATTAATAGCGTCCCCCTGGACCTGACTGCACTGATAAGGACGGGGAGAAAAGAAGAAATCCGCTGCACCCCTTCTATGTAAACCAGGGGTCACATTATCGACGAGTCTCTTTTCTCTTCGCCGCTAACGCCGTGCAGGGAATATTCGCCGCTGCGAGTGTGGGTGATTAAGACCAGTATTGTAAGCTCCTTTTCTTCCCATCAAGAGTGTATGCCAAGGCCCCGCAATGATTAGTCAGCTTCTCAGCTTCTCGTGAGTAGTTCTGTCATTAGTGGCGGAGAGTTCTTAAACTATCATTGAGGTTGTGAAAGTATTCTTAAAAGGTCAAGAGTAATGTGTAGTACAGAATGTTGAAAGTGCTGAAAGCTTGTTTAATTATCTTCAGTCGTGAAAATATCCTTATATATCCCGAAAATTTTCACTTTAAACTGTTAAGACTAAAATTCTTATTTTTTTCTTTACGTTATGGCCTATAGCGCCTGTAGGCATACTTGAAGAGTATATGTGACAAGCGCTGTTGAGCTTCTGCCCATTAGTGGCGCAGGCAATTTTATTTTTAGCGGTATTCATATTAGGCCTCATATCACCACCCAAGCGCATCTTTGGTATAACCACCTAGAACCTGGGTATCATGATGACATATAGGTAACTTTAAACCACTCGACATGTGACATAGCTTCAAAGTGGTATGTGGTGGGATTCGAACTTACGCGTGGACATCTGCCGGATCCCACGCTCACCCCTTTATCCACTACGCCACCGCCTCCCGCCACCATATAATATATGTTAATCTATTATAATACACTCACAAAGGCACTCTTGAAACCGACAGAAACTTCACCTACAGCTTACCAAAAATATGATAAGACGAAACAAAACATTATAAAACAATCACAAACATCACATTCTCTACAAAACTTAACGCTACGTGGCAGCTCACGAATACATACAGCAAACTAACCTACAGACCAAAATAAATCCAGACCTGTAACGGAATTCCAGGTACCGTATCGTGAGTCTCTACGAGGAAAGCCAATAGAGGGAAATAGCACCACAAAAAAAGACAAGATTCCACTAAACCGTTCACCAAAAACTCACCAAAATAACTTGTCCTGCCACTGAATTTCTCATGCCGCATCGTGACAGTCAAAGAGGAAAGCCAGTATAGGAAAACACATCAAAAAGCAACAATTTCTCACAAAAAGAAATTACACAAAACCATTAGCAAAATCAGATCAAAATACCTTATCCTACCACTGAATTCCTCATACCACATCCTGACAGTCAAAGTGGAAAGCCAATATAGGAAAACAGCACCTCGAAATGCAGCAGTTCTTTTACAAAAAACATCAATCCCTTCAGTACCATGACAATTTTCATATTAATTATGCTTACTATATCATGATTTTATACAGCTTCAGAAACTTAACGATTGGATTAGTATAGTGAAGACTCCGACTATTAATCTTCTGACCTCTGTAGAACCTTCCTAATGTAAATAAGACCGTCTAATCACACCCAAAACTCGTGTTAAAAATGCATCTCATTACTTAAGTGGTTAACAAAAACAGACCAAAATAACTTGTCCTTGCACTGAATTCGTAACAATCAATGAGAGAAGTCAATATAGGAAAACTGCCTATACGAATACAGCAGTAACACGTACCTCTGCCCTAACATACGGTACAATCAATACTGAAGGGGCCCTAATACGTACCTCTCTCCCCACAAGACTCCGTGCAGCTGAAGGACCATCTAGCACTCGTTAAGTCTCCCCTCAGGCCCGCAGGCTCAGCAGGGGAGAATCCAAGAGTGGTTTTCCTGCTGTTTCTCGAGGGATTTTCGACCCAAGAGAGCATGTGGTGTAGGTCTTTGTTGACCCCGCCTTATCACCCTCTCATCTCCGGCGTGTAAACGGTGTGCGTGTGTGTGTGTGTGTGTGTGTGTGTGTGTGTGTGTGTGTGTGTGTGTGTGTGTTGGATAAATCAGAATGATGCTGTGTGTGTGTGTGTGTGTGTGTGTGTGTGTGTGTGTGTGTGTGTGTGTATGTTCCCGCGCATGCTTGTGAGTGTACGTGCGTATGTTTGTGTCTGTACGTGCGTGTGTCCGTGATCTCAGGCGCATCTCAGCGTAGGAAGGAGGCGATAAGCAAGCAGAGTCACGCAACATATGCTCTTGCACAAAGCTCCGTGTGTGTGTGTGTGTGTGTGTGTGTGTGTGTGTGTGTGTGTGTGTGTGTGTGTTCACAAGGTCGCCGAGACATGGAGCTGTTTGTGTTGTGGTGAGCAGTGGTGCGTTGTTGCGAAAGAGTTGTAGTTATGTAGTTTTTGTTGTTGTTGTTGTTTACATTATTTTCATATATTTGTGATTGTTTCAGCGTAAAGTTAATAAAGCAAAATTGAATCTACTGGTATTACTACTACTCCTACTCCTACTCCTACTACTACTAGTACTACTCCTACTACTACTACTACTACTCCTACTACTACTCCTACTACTACTCCTACTACTACTACTCCTCCTACTAATAATAATAATAATAATAATAATAATAATAATAATAATAATAATAATAAAATTATCAATAATGATAATGATAATAAAAATAATAATTAATAATAGCAACGATAATGACAGCAATAATACTGCCACCACCACCACCATCACCACCACCACCACGATAATAATAGTAATAACAGTAATGCCCCATCACCACCACCCCCACCACCACCAACCTCACCACCACCAGCACTATTGCTACTTCTACTACTACTACTAACACAACCATAACCACAACCATCATCACCACCACCACTACAACAACTACTACTATTAATATTATTAATACTGTTACTACTACTACCACCCTCACCACCACAACAACAACAACTACTACTACTACTACTACTAATAATAATAATAATAATAATAATAATAATAATAATAATACTTCGACTACTACTACTACTACGACTGCTGGTGCTGTTGTTGCTACGACTGCTGTGCTACTACTACTACTACTACTACTACTACTACCATCAGTACTACCACCCCTACCACTACCACTGTTATTACTACAACTAATACTACCACTATTGCACAAATACAATACATACTTTTAAGATACTATTCTTATTACACCACCACCACCACCACCACCACCACCACCACCACCATTATATAATTACCCTCTCACAACTATGCAATGTTTTCTTTGTTTTCGTTCCCGGAAAGAAAAATAGAGTTAGCTCACAAGACATCAAAGGTAAAGATAACGTATTCAAACACACACACACACACACACACACACACACACACACACACACACACACACACACACACACACACACACACACACACACACCAAGACGTAAACAAATGGAAGACTGAAAGATAAAGTGCAATAAAGGAAGAAAATGAAGAGAACGATACACTGAAAAAGGAAAAGATAAAATACAAAATGCAATAAATGAAGAGCAAGAAGACAGAGAGAAAAATAGAAGGAGAAGAATTAGGTTAAGAAGGGAAAGAAGATAAAGATAAAAAGAAGAGGAGGATGAGGACGAGGAAGAGGAGAACAAGGAGGAGGAGGAGGAGGAGGAGGAGGAGGAGGAGGAAGAGTACGAGGCGGACGAGGAGGAGGAGGACGACGGACGAGAGGACAAAACAACGTCAATAATAACAACAACCCCAACAATAAAGTAGCGAAGGCAAATATAATAAGAATACTGAAGAGATAAAGAGAAAAAGAAAAGTGAATGTGAAAACACGAAAAAAAATAATAATACAGCAAATTCAGACGATGAAAGAAAAAGGAAGACTATGCAGTTGGCAAGAGAGCAAGAGAGAGAGAGAGAGAGAGAGAGAGAGAGAGAGAGAGAGAGAGAGAGAGAGAGAGAGAGAGAGAAGCAGGACAATAAAAAGGAGATATGAGAGTAGAAATAGGTGGAGAAGGAAATAAAAGAATGGGAATTGGAGAAAAAAAAACAAATGAAAAGAAGAAAGAAAGAAAAAATATGTGGTGCGAGGAGGAGGAGGAAGAGGAGGAGGAAAGGAGGAGGAGGAGGAGAAGCAAGAGGAAGAAGAGGAGGAGGAGGAGGAAAGATAAGCTGCATTGCTCCATTACAAGCACTCTATCTCGACTCTCTCTCTCTCTCTCTCTCTCTCTCTCTCTCTCTCTCTCTCTCTCTCTCTCTCTCTCTCTATCTATCTATCTATCTATCTATCTATCTATCTCTCATTCTCTCATGTGTTTGCCTTTCCCTTTCTCTCGCTTACTTCTTTTCTATCTTTAATCCACCTTTTCTCTTATTCTCTCTCTCTCTCTCTCTCTCTCTCTCTCTCTCTCTCTCTCTCTCTCTCTCTCTCTCTCTCTCTCTCTCTCTCTCTCTCTCTCTCTCTCTCTCTCTCATCTTTCTTTATCAGTCACATACAAGTCTTCCCTTTCATGCTTCCTCTTCTCTATGTTCTTCTTTATTCCTTCTCCTCCTCCTCTTCTTTTTCTTCTTCCATGTCCTTTTTATCCTCCTTTTTCCTCCTCTCCTTTGTCTTCATCTACTCATACAGTTTTATTCTCTTCCTCCTTCTCCTCCTTTTGTTCTTGCTATTGCTCCTCCTCCTTCTCTTCCTCCTCATCCTCCTCCTCCTCTTCCTCCTCCTCCTCCTCCTCCTCCTCCTCCTCCTCCTCTTTCTCCTCATCCTCTTCCTCATCTTCTTCCTCCTCCAACACTTCCACATCTTAATCTCAATCCACCACTACAGCCACTCACTCCTCCCATCCTCCTCCTCCTCTCTCCTCCTCCTCCTTCTCCTCCTCCTCCTCCTCCTCCTCCTCCTCCTCCTCCTCCTCCTCCTCCTCCTCCTCCTCCTCCTCCTCGTTTCACCATCTCCTAAATTCCAGTTTATCTTTCAGCTCCACGCGTTAGTTTGTATGTTTGTCTGTCCTGGAGTGTTGCGGTGTATTATGTGTTTCCTGTGTGTGTGTGTGTGTGTGTGTGTGTGTGTGTGTGTGTGTGTGTGTGTGTGTGTTGCGTGCGTACCTATGTTTCCCGAGTGTTGCAGACGAGACAAAATCGTGTTGGGCTTTCCTTGACATGAATAAAGAGACGTGTGTGTGTGTTTGTGTGCTTGTGTGTGTGTGAGGGAGAGAGAGAGAGAGAGAGAGAGAAATTTTATATGTGGGTGGTTTCGTGTGTGTGTGTATGTGTGTGTGTGTGTGTGTGTGTGTGTGTGTGTGTGTGTGTGTGTGTGTGTGTGTGTGTGTGTGTGTGTGTGATTGAAATTATAAAGAGCAAAAGTAGAAAGAAAAGCAGGAGGGAAAATGGAAGGATTGTAATGACCATCGTTTATGAAATTTCTCTCTCTCTCTCTCTCTCTCTCTCTCTCTCTCTCTCTCTCTCTCTCTCTCTCTCTCTCTCTCTCTCTCTCTCTCTGGTCGGGGCACGGCGTCGCTAATTAAAGAAGCAAATAACACATAACAAAAACAGAATCCACTCTGTTTATCTCGCGACTCTTGACTTTATTTGTTCACGTGATTATTTCTGAGCCAAATAATCTCTTGTCTATTCGGAAAGTCTTTACTTGGTTGCGTTTTCTTTTATTTTTCATTTTTTTTATATTTCTTTATTTCTTATTTATTTTCGTTATCCTTTCTTTTTTTCTTAAATTGTTTGTTTTTTGCCTCATGGTTTTGTTCGTTAAGTGTTTGTTTCTTTTCTTCCATTGATTCTTTTTAAGTGTTAATTTGCCTCTTTTCCACCTTATTGTGATTTGAACTGTTTCAGGAGAGGATATAAAATGCATCTTTAAAAGTAATGGCAACCTAGTTTCATTATCTACTTAATTTTTCTATTATTGCTGTTGTTTTATTGGAGAAACTTGTGGATGTGGATGATAGATGGAAATAGGAAGGCAGGTTTTATATAGGGATTGCCACGTGTAAGCCTGATTGATTCTTGCAACTTTTTTTTATTGTCGTATGATATTTAGATTCTTCATGTAAGAGTGTTTCTGGCCAAGGCAGCAGAAATATGAAGTGAAAAAATGCTCACTTAAATGCCAGTTCTCGAGTAATGCCAGGTAGAATGAGCAAACAGCAGAGGATACGAGGCTCGAAACTTGAAAACACGTTTCAATAGTTTGCAACGGCCGGAAACACTAATTCATACAGCAAATAGAAAAAAAACATATGAAATACTGTAAAAGCCTGAATATTGAAGTAATAACGATGAGGTAAGAGTAACAGGGGAATAAAACACCAAAATAATGGAAACACACCCACACACTCACGCATTCACACACACACACTCTCCTATACACACACGCACACATATACACACACGCACACATGCACACACACACACACACACACACACACACACACACACACACACACACACACACACACACACACACACACACACACACATGCAGCATTCGGCATATGAATTAAACAAATACATCACATGTGTTTATTTTATAGCGGGGCGAGTCATCATGAATCATCAAGGCAGTAATAGAAGTTCATGTTATATTTGTCGCGCTAATAACACAAACATTAGCGCGTGGCATGTGAATCACGGCACTAGAGGAGTGCTGGCCAGGGCACGGCGAAGCAATACACATTTACTCCGCTGAAGAATGTAATGTGACGGTGAACACAAATACACGAGAAAGGAATGAACGTAAATTCACCGATACACAAATGCAATTTCACAACGCGAAGCAAACACAAAAAAGTAAAAATAATAGATGAATAAATACATATATATGAATAAGAATAAACTTCTATCTTTGATGCCATACATTTGATGAATGATTATATGTACACTATGCTTGTGAACATAACGATGAACTCATATGGTGGTGACAAGATAAAAAAAAAGAATAATTTGAAATAATCATTGTAATTTTTTTTTTACATTTCCATTCAAATACAGATCTTTAAAGAATTCCTAGAACAATATTCACGATTTCACAAACTACGA
>NC_059264.1:9008177-9013177 GCF_017591435.1 Portunus trituberculatus | reverse complement strand
TTATTTATTGTGTACCTTAAGTGTGTATTTTCTCTACCTACGTTTAGTTCTTTGCATTTCTTATTGTTGAACTGCATTTGTCATTTGTCTGTCCATTCCTTCATCCTATCTAAATCTGCCTGCAAGGTGATGGCATCCGAATCTAACCTAATCTACCTATCTTTGTGTCATCCGCAATTCACTATCGTAATCACTAATACGTATTGAAAATAACAATTGGCACTAAAAATTTTCCATGTGACATCCCACTAATTATTTGGCCCCACTCAGGATGTTAAAGTAGTAGTAATGTCATCAACAAATATATAACGAGACGTAACACTTCCCCATCTTGCTTCCCTCCCCGCACTCCTCGTCTCGCCGTCCTGAGATACTGTTAACAAGTGCTGGTAAGGAGGCAGGGCGGAACATCACTACCACCACCACCACCACCACCACTTCCTCTTCTCATATCTTTGTTAACTAGACGCTTGCTTAACTACTCTCACTAAGGAGACCGCAAGCCTGGGAAACTCACTGCTGGCTGCCCTCTTAAAGGTGACATCACACACACACACACACACACACACACACACACACACACACACACACACACACACACACACACACACACACACACACACACACACACACACACACGTTTAGGACTAGTAGTAATAAAAGTAGATGAAATACATGAAAAAAATTAATTATTGAACCTGAATAGATTATAAAAGAAAAACTGATATTTAGCTCAAATGTATTAGTTAATCTCAAAATGAAATAGCACAATAAAACAAAAAACTAGAAAAAAAAACTAAAAAATCGCACACACACACACACACACACACACACACACACACACACACACACACACACACACCAAGGATATACATAAAGCATACACACTCTTCGTATCTCTCTCTCTCTCTCTCTCTCTCTCTCTCTCTCTCTCTCTCTCTCTCTCTCTCTCTCTCTCTCTCTCTCTCTCTCTCTCTCTCTCTCTCTCTCTCTCTCTCTCTCTCTCTCTCTCTCTCTCTCTCTCTCTCTCCCTCTTTGAGTTTCCTCCGGCCTTACCTTTGAAAGCTCACACGCCTACCGCCGCCGCCTCCTCATTACCACACTTACCTGCCCGCGGCTTACCTTCAGGTGCGACTCAGGTAACAGGGGCGGAAGCTGTACTGGCTCTGTGTGTGTGTGTGTGTGTGTGTGTGTGTGTACGTGTACGTGTGTTTGTGTATGTATGCGTGTGTGTTTATGGGTGGGGGAAGGAAGAAGGAGGTGGATAGGGAGGAATGATTCTCTCTCTCTCTCTCTCTCTCTCTCTCTCTCTCTCTCTCTCTCTCTCTCTCTCTCTCTCTCTCTCTCTCTCTCTCTCTCTCTCTCTCTCTTCAGTAGGCTCGTAAAGGCGTGTGTTGTATACAAGTTAAGCTCTCTCTACCGGAATTAAGTGCATTAAAGGAATATACTTAACGAGTACATGCATACGTACATACACACATACATACATACATATATACATACATATATACATACATACATGCATACATACATATACATGTTTGATGGCAACTTTCTCTGTAATTATGGCATTTTGTAATTAATTGCTTGAGCCATAGACTGGTTTTTCATATATTTATTTCCTATTTCCTTTTTTCCTCCTTCAATTTCTTCTTTCGTCTCTTTTCCTTTTTCGTCCTTCTTTCCCGATCTTCATCCATCTCATCCTCCTTCCTTCTTTCTATCCTTTCTTTCTTCACTTCTCTTTTATCTTTCTTTCTTTCCACTTTCCATCTTCTTGTTTTCTGTTCCTTCTATATCCCTTTCTCATTCTCTCATTTCTTCATTCATTTCTTTCTTCTTTTTTTAACTTATTCTTCATTGCTCTCTTTCTTCTTGTCTTTCTAATCTTGTTTTTTTTACTTTAATTCCTTTCTACATCCTTCATTTTTTTCCTTCTTATATTTCTTCATTCATTTTCTTTTTGTTCTTTTTTGTTTACTAATTTTCAGTCAGTCATTCATTCGTTCATTATTATTCCATTCCTTTCATTCCTTCCTTCTTTATTTATGTTCTTTAGTTATTCATACACTAACTGAAATATAACTTTTGCCGCATTCATTTTGCACACACACACACACACACACACACACACACACACACACACACACACACACACACACACACACACACACATTAACATACACAAACACAGGACGGAGGACAAAGACAAAGACACAGGTCAGTGTAATGAGAGAGAGAGAGAGAGAGAGAGAGAGAGAATGATGGGGTGAAGGAAAGGCCACAAATAGTTAGAAAGAATTTAAGTTTTACGGAAAAAATAACTGTGAGAGAGAGAGAGAGAGAGAGAGAGAGAGAGAGAGAGAGAGAGAAATATGCACCTTGCATTGGAAAATAGTTGGTCGTATTTTTCTTTGATTTTACTCACTTTTTAGACTGATTTATAGTTATTTCCTTATTTTTACTCTATCTCTCTCTCTCTCTCTCTCTCTCTCTCTCTCTCTCTCTCTCTCTCTCTCTCTCTCTCTCTCTCTCTCTCTCTCTCTCTCTCTCTCTCTCTCTCTCTCTCTCTCTCTCTCTCTCTCTCTCTCTCTCTCTCTCTCTCCCATTATCATGATGGAGCTAAATCTTTGTACCTTTTCGAAAGACAACACAGACAAAGACAAAATATGGAGAAGTTTATTTATCACAGCAGAATATTTCTTTTTATTTTTTTTATTTCTTTATTTCTGCCAACGTTTGCACTTCTGGTCAGATTTCTCCTTCGTGTTCTGTTTTTTTTTTTTTTCTTTTTTTTTTTTTTCCTTCCAGTAATAAATCTTGGGGAGGAAAAATGGACAAAAAAAAGCAAGAGACAGGAAGGTTTGCTGTGTTAGATATTTTTTTCCTTCTTTCTTTTCTTTTGTTTGTATTTAATTCTTCATCAGTCACACACTTACTGCCCCCTCCACACACACACACACACACACACACACACACACACACACACACACACACACACACACACACACACACACACACACACACACACACACACACACACACACACACACACACACACACACACACACACACACACACACACACACACACACACACACACACACACACACACACACACACACACACACACACACACACACACACACACACACACACACACACACACACACACACACACACACACACACACACACACACACACACACACACACACACACACACACACACACACACACACACACACACACAGAGAGAGAGAGAGAGAGATGATGTGAGGTCGGTTTTGAAATGTAGAGTGGTGTGCGAGTGACTGGACTCAGTAATCAGGTTGTTAGTGTCAAGTCAGTGGAGAGCTTTGAGAAGATTGGATTGACATATGGATAGACATGATAGGTGAACAGAAGTAGGCTTGGTTTTATATAAGGAATGCCACGTGTAGGCCTATCTGCTTTTCATAACCTTCCCTTTATTCTCTTATTTAGATTCAGATATTTTTTCTACTTGTTCATTTTTTTCAGGTTGACTTATCTGTGTGTTCAGTTATTTAGTTTTCTATTTACTTTTTGTTCAAGTCTTGTATATGTCAATTGAACAACAAAGAACAACATTCATTAACCATCCTCACTTAACCCTTTCAGTACTGGGACACATTTTCACCTTGAGATTTGTACACGATTACATTTCATTTACATTAGGAAGCGTCTATAGAGGTCAGAAGATTAATGGCCACAGTCTTCACTATTTGAATCCCCCACATAAGTTTCTGAAGCTGCATAAAATCACCTAATAGTAAGCAGAATGAATATGGAAATGCCTCATGGTACTGAAGAGGTTAATCTAGTAGTTCATTCTTCCTTTCACTCTCTCTCCACACAGAATGACTTCACTGATTATTCCAATACGTGGACATCCATTCCTTTCCACTCGTCCTTCCGTTTCTGACTGAGAGGAGATCACACCTAGAGTTTACTCTCACTAATCTTTGTGTATACTAATTAATTCACAGAACACACACACACACACACACACACACACACACACACACACACACACACACACACACACACACACACACACACACACACACACACACACACACACACACACACACACACACACACACACACACACACTGCCTCGACTTTACACAGATTACATGAACCTTTATTTTACTACTGTTGTCATTTTTTCACTCCATTGAGACTGATGTTTGTGGCTTCTGGGATGCTAGGGGTATTCATGTGTGGAGAATGCTATACTGGCCACACGCTAGCTCAGATTACAACAGAGTGAGAGAGTGAGTTGTGGAGCGTGTGTGTGTCTCTCTCTTTCCGAGTTATGAGGCGACAATGAATTCAAGAGTGTGTTTTTATTTTGTCTTATATTTATTTCTATCATTGTTCTTTTTTTCATCTTTTTAGTGTTACTCCTTTTTTTTGTCGTGTTATCCTTGGAATTTTTTCTTTTATTTTTTTTCCCTTTTCAATCATTGTCATTTTTATCTTGTTATTATTCGTGATCTGTTTTACTCTGATTGTGATTATTATTTTTCCTCCTCCTCCTCCTCCCTCTTCCTCCTCCTCCTCCTCCTCCTCCTTCTCCTTCTCCTTCTCCTTCTCCTCCTCCTCCTCCTCCTCCTCCTCCTCCTCCTCCTCCTCTAAAATCAATATACTTCCCTCAAATAAAGAAGTAATACACGTGCAATAGTCAATGGATACAATGATCTTGAGGGTTGTCAGCTTATAATATTATAAAAGACACTGCAATTATTTGTGTGAGTGACAGGTTGCGGAACACACTCTCTCTCTCTCTCTCTCTCTCTCTCTCTCTCTCTCTCTCTCTCTCTCTCTCTCTCTCTCTCTCTCTCTCTCTCTCTCTCTCTCTCTCTCTCTCTCTCTCTCTCTCTCTCTCTCTCTCTCTCTCTCTCTCTCTCTCTCTCTCTCTCTCTCTCTCTCTCTCTCTCTCTCTCTCTCTCTCTCTCTCTCTCTCTCTCTCTC
>NC_059264.1:9000677-9003177 GCF_017591435.1 Portunus trituberculatus | reverse complement strand
ATTAATGGCTACATTTTGCACAATTTCAATCACCCACATGAGTTATTGAAGCTGAAGAAAACCCCCAAATAGTAAGCAAAATTAATAGGAAAATGCGTCATGCTACTCAAGGGGTTAAAACACCATTAGCTCCTTAAAACATAGTGGACTAGTCTATTTCAACTCTTAAACAAGACACTTTTAGAGCAGAAATTTTACTAGACCTAATATACGACAACACGCTTCACTGTTTCAAGACAACACCAGGGAAGCTTCGTAAAATCGTGTTATCTTTCCCTAAGAGACACGCAGGACAACCTCGGGACACACACACACACACACACACACACACACACTACTGCTACTACTATTAATAATAATAAGAAGAAGAGTAATAAAATAATAATAATAATAATAATAATAATAATAATAATAATAATAATGATAATAAGAGTAAATGAATAAATACATAAATAAATAGATAATAGAAAATGAATAGATAAATGAAAAATTAAGCAAAATAGAAAATACAATCTCTCTCTCTCTCTCTCTCTCTCTCTCTCTCTCTCTCTCTCTCTCTCTCTCTCTCTCTCTCTCTCTCTCGTAGTGTTTGTGTGGTGGCGTGGCACAGTTTGTATCCTCGTGCCTCCTCCCTCTCACCTTCCCCTCTCTCGTAAATCGCTGCTCTCTGCCACCGTACTCCTCTTTCGGTTATGATATATCCCCTATGACTCTCTCTCTCTCTCTCTCTCTCTCTCTCTCTCTCTCTCTCTCTCTCTCTCTCTCTCTCTCTCTCTCTCTTGTCACGTGTTTTTCTTTGTTTTTTCCCCTTCCCTTATTATTTTCCCTTCCGTTTTTCTCTTTCCTTATTTATCTTTGTTCTTCAGTTTATCGCATCATTACCTTTGCTCCCTTTTTTCACTTTTTCCTACGCTCTCTCTCTCTCTCTCTCTCTCTCTCTCTCTCTCTCTCTCTCTCTCAGTAACCCTCGTCTCGTCAGCCACTTGTCAGCAGGCGCGCCACATTACGAAGAGCTGACGCGGCAAACATTTCCCCGTCAGCTCCAATAAGTCGCCGCCAAACGAGTCAGTCGATGCCTCTCCTCTTGAGCTCCTGCGTTTTGTTCTTCCCCTCGCGCGCCGCTGAATGCCTGAGTGACTCCCTCAATAACTGTGTGGTGGGTTTCTCTCAGCGTGTCTCACTCACTCACTCACTGTTTGTCTGGCTTGTGATGTGATAGCTTTGAGTCTGGCAGTGTTAGGTTTGCCGTGGTGGTGTTTTATTTATTTTTTTTGTGTGTGTTTTTGGGTGAGTGGTTCGCTGTGTGAATCTATAGTTTAGTGTCGTGTTGGTGTTTTGTTCTGTGTGATTTGAGTGTATGACTGGCGTGTTTTTATGTTTTTATGTGATTGGTTTTATTGTTGTTTGAATGAATGTGTGTGTGTGTGTGTGTGTGTGTGTGTGTGTGTGTGTGTGTGTCTGAGTATCTGATTGCGTTATCTATCTTGTCCATGCATTTGACTAACTGACTTTAACTGTGTATGTGTGTGTGTGTGTGTGTGTGTGTGTGTGTGTGTGTGTGTGTGTGTGTGTGTGTGTGTGTGTTTGTATGAGTATGTGGCCCATTGATTGGGTGAATTATCGATTGTATAAATATGTTATTGTACATTCGTGTATCTCACTCACTCACTCACTCACTCACTTACACACACACACACACACACACACACACACACACACACACACACACACACACACACACACACACACACACACACACACACACTATTGACTTGCTTATTAGCTGAGTGATTCTCTCAATACCTCTCTCTCTCTCTCTCTCTCTCTCTCTCTCTCTCTCTCTCTCTCTCTCTCTCTCTCTCTCTCTCTTTCCCTAATGTAAACGCCATTCTAAAGGAGAATGGAGAGAAGGAGGGAGGGGGGAGGGAGGAAAGGAGAGGAGGAATGTAAGAAATTTTTACCTCCACGAATTACCTCCTGTTTGTTCTTGATTACGGTTTTCCAAGAGGAGGAGGAGGAGGAGGAGGAGGAGGAGGAGGAGAAGGATGAGGGGGGGAAAGAAGAGAAAGAAGAAGGAAATGTGCTGAGTAATGAGAGAAGACTAAGGAAGAGTAACAGGAGAAAGAAGAAGAGGAGAGAAGAAGAAGAAGAAGAAGAAGAAGAAGAGAAAGAAGGAAGAAAAGTGCTGAATAATGAGAGAAGACTGAGGAAGAGTAGTGAGAGAAAGAAGAAGAGGAGAAGAAAGAGGAGGAAGAGGAGGAGAAGGAAAAGGAGGAGGAGGAGGAGGAGGAGGAGGAGGAGCCATTATTAAGCACAATGTTGATGGAGAGGGATGGATGGATAGATGGAAGGTTGTGAGAGACAAAGAGGGGACGAGGAGGAGAAGGAGGAGGAGGAAGAGGAGAGGAAGGAAAGTGTTTAGAAGGAAGGGAGCGGTTATGAAGGTCGCAGAGAGAGAGAGAGAGAGAGAGAGAGAGAGAGAGAGAGAGAGAGAGGAGGG
>NC_059264.1:8988177-8993177 GCF_017591435.1 Portunus trituberculatus | reverse complement strand
AGTGAGTGAGTGAGTGAGTGAGTGAGTGAGTGAGTGAGTGAGTGAGTGAGTGAGTGAGTGAGTGAGTGAGTGAGTGAGTGAGGACCTGCACAGGGCTGCATGCAGGAGGATGGTGGTAACCAGCAAGTGGGCCTTAAAAAAGTGGGAGGAAAGCCTGCGCCGGAAACTGTGTGGCACTGGCGTAGGAAACAAAACTTGGTGGTCTCTTGTTAAGGACAAACAAGGAACTGGCCACCAAGAATCCATCCCTCCCCTCAGCAAGCAGGACGGTACTGTCGCCACCAGCAGTAAGGAGAGGGCACAGTTGCTGGCTTCCTTGTTTGCTGGAAAAATGAAGGTCGGGAATCCACAGCAGCCACCGCCTCAGCTGGTCCAGCAATGTGAGAAGACTGTCACCATGGTGGAGGTGACGCATCAGCAGGTGAAGCGATTATTGCGGGGGCTGGACACACAGAAAGCCACCGGCCCTGATGACATCAGCCCGCACCTGCTGAAGCGATGCTCCCAGGAACTGGCTGCCCCTCTCACCCAAGTCTTCACAACTTGTGTACGGGAAAACGTCTGGCCTTCAGTGTGGAAGGAGGCTCGAGTAGTTCCTGCACACAAAAAGCTCCAGGACGGACCCAAAAAACTACAGACCCATATCCCTGTTGTCAGTGGTGGGTAAAGTGTTTGAGAGGGTCGTGGCAGAGGTGGTGTGTAGCCATCTCAAGGACAATGCCCTCCTCTCAGACCAACAGTTTGGGTTCAGACCTGGAAGGTCAACCTCCGACCTAATGATGCTTCTCACCAGGCATTGGCAGGACGCCCTCGACGACGGCAAGGACACTATAGTGGTTGCTTTGGACATAGCAGGAGCTTTTGATAAAGTATGGCACAACGGATTACTAGAAAAGCTTCGTGCTAAAGGCATCCAGGGTGGCTTGCTACGACTCTTGGGAAATTACCTGCAGGACAGAAGCCTCAAGGTGGTTGTCAACGGGCAAACATCTGAGTCCCTGCCTGTGGAGGCATCAGTGCCACAGGGTTCAATTCTTGGCCCACTCCTGTGGAATATCTACGTGGATGATCTTCTCCAGCTACTGCCAGGAGTCATGGCCTATGCTGATGACTGCACCCTCTCCTATACCTATCCACGCCAGGACAGTGGGCGGGCTGCTGAGGCCATCAATCAGCAGCTACGAGTGATAAAGGAGTGGGGTGCTCGCTGGCAAGTGACATTCGCGCCGGAGAAGACACAAGCAATGGTTGTCTCTCGGTCCCCAGCCGCCATGGCAGCAATGGCAGGAAAGTTGTCTTTTGGCGCTGCTGCTCTCCCACTCCAAGATGACGTCAAGATACTTGGAGTGGAGGTGGATCGAGGGCTGAGGTTTGACAGGCATGTCAAAACCATTGCCAAGAAAGCCTCTCACAGGATCTCCGCTCTCAGAAGGATCGCCAGTTTCCTCGACAGGAAGGGAGACTGCTGCTGTACAAGGCACAGGTGCGGCCCCACCTTGAATACGCAGCTCTCTCCTGGATGTCCTGTGCCGCCACACACAGAAGGAGACTGGACAGCATCCAACGCCGCGCCATACGGCTAGTAGATGCTGCACTACCACCTCACCCAGAGCCTGAGCGTCCCCTTGATTCACTGGAACACCGCAGAGACGTGGCGGCGATCGTAGTGTTCCATAAGGCACAGGTGCAAAGAGTGCCACATCTGGCAGGGCTGCGTCATCCTCTAAGAGTCACCGCACGGAGCACGAGAACGGTGCTCAATGGTGGTGACGCCGTAGAGGTGCCGCGATCCCACGGGTGTCAGCATCAACGCACCTTCGCAGGACGCGTCTCCAGGATGTGGAACTTGTTCACGGCCGCGGTGCCTCACGTCCAGGAGATGAACACTCACAGTGTCAAACTGATGGCACATAAGTGGAGACAGACACTGCCAACTCCTCTGACACTCTTTGTGACGTGACACTCAGTGTAGTGCAGTGCGTGAATAGTGCTAGTGAAGTGAAACGAATAGTGCTCCATTTACATGCTGACCATCTTGTATATTATCTATTTTTAAGTCTTGTAAATATTGTAGAGAAATAGATTGTAGTACCCTTAGAATAGGTAGCACACGACAGTGCGCCTTTGGGTACATGTTCCTTTGTATTAAGTTTTGTTTAAATAAAAAAAAAAAAAAAAGAGAGAGAGAGAGAGAGAGAGAGAGAGAGAGAGAGAGAGAGAGAGAGAGAGAGAGAGAGAGAGAGATGCAAGGTCATAATGTACACATACTCTACAGGTTTACGTCACAACACACACACACACACACACACACACACACACACACACACACACACACACACACACACACACACACACCTTGCCTCCACTCCTTATTATGTACACAACCATACAGCCATCCACCCAACCATACACATACTCTACAGGTTTACGTCACAACACACACACACACACACACACACACACACACACACACACACACACACACACACACACACACACACACACACACACACACACACACACACACACGGCCCGGTAGCTCAGTGGTTAGAGCGTTGGCTTCACAAGCCAGAGGACCGGGGTTCGATTCCCCGGCCGGGTGGAGATAATTGGGTGTGTCTCCTTTCACGTGTAGCCCCTGTTCACCTAGCAGTGAGTAGGTACGGGATGTAAATCGAGGAGTTGTGACCTTGTTGTCCCGGTGTGTGGTGTGTGCCTGGTCTCAGGCCCATCCGAAGATCGGAAATAATGAGCTCTGAGCTCTTCCGTAGGATAACGTCTGGCTGTCTCGTCAGAGACTGCAGCAGATCAAACAGTGAATTATACACACACACACACACACACACACACACACACACACACACACACACACACACACACACACACACACACACACACACACACACACACACACACACACACACACACACACACACACACACAGGTGAATAAACAAGTAAATAAATAAATAAGATACATTCCCATTAAGCATTGAGAATAATTTAGAGAGAGAGAGAGAGAGAGAGAGAGAGAGCGTCACGACAAGCTGGTGCCATATAGAAAAAAAATGAAGAATAAAAGGTAAAATGACGTCATTAATCAGTCGACCAATAAGAGACGAGTATTAGCCGGGACCTTCAAATCCTGCACGCTGATTGGTCCACAGATGATAGGGTGTTGAAGGATGATTTTTCTTTTCTTTTATTTTTGTTTTTGTTTTCCTTTTCTTTGGTATTTGTTCGTATCTCTCCTTTGAATTTATGGGTGTGGAGGGAAGGAGAGGAGAGGAGAGGAGGGAAAGAGGAAGGGAAGGAAGGAAGGGAAGGGAAGTAGAGGAGGAGGAGGAGGACGAGGAGGAGGACAAGGAGGAGGAGGAAAGAGGAGAAGACAGGAACTAGAGAAGAGAGATGGTGACAGAGTGAAGTAGAAACGTGAAGAGATAGATAGATAGAGAGAGAGAGAGAGAGAGAGAGAGAGAGAGAGAGAGAGAAGAGTTGAATAAAGGGAAAAGCGAAGATAACCAACTCAGAATGACAGAGAGAAAGAAAATAACAAAATAAAAACATGGAGAAAGGACAAAAATATAATAAAAAAAATAGCGATATCTGCAACAAAGGAAGAGAATGGAATAGGAAAGACTAAATGACAATGAAAAGAGAGAGAGAGAGAGAGAGAGAGAGAGAGAGAGAGAGAGAGAGAGAGAGAGAGAGAGAAGCTGTAATGAAAACAAAAATAGAATAAAAATGATGAATAAGAACATGGAAAAGTAACAAGCACAAGAATAGGAAGGAAAGAATAGATACACAGAGGAAGAAGTGAGAAATATGTAAATAGATGAGTGAAATAGATGAAAGCTTGATGAAAGAAAAGTAAAGGAGAACATCTACAGAGAGAGAGAGAGAGAGAGAGAGAGACTAGGTAGATACAACATTTAACTGCAAAATGATGAAAAAATGGAAAAAATTGTCAAAGCAACGAAATGAATACAAAGAAATTTATGGAAGAGAAAAACAGGATAAATTTATAAAGGGAATGTAAATGAGAAGCATGAATGGAATAAAAAAAAAAGGTAAAAGAAAAAGGAAAATCGTGTAATGTAAATATGTAAAGGATAGGGAAAGGAAGAGACGAATAGTATGAAAGTAGAAAAAGAGAATATAAAAATGTAGAAAATGAGAAAGTTTAACCAATATATAACGAATGGAAAGTAAAGCAGCACTCGAAGAATATACATGTCACTTTACAAAAAAAGAAAAAAGACGAAAATATATGAAATTATGAAAAAAAAAAATAATTAATCCGTGTTGTTAATCGAACTGAAAAGAGAAGATTGTGAAGAAAACACAGGGAGAAATAAAAATAAGTAAAATCAAATAAAAGAAAAAGCGAAGAGAATACACAAGAATAAGGAGCCAAAATAGAAAAAAAAGAGTAACCCGCAGAAAACCAACACGAAAACAAAAGAAAATAAAGAAATTCAGGAACAAAACAACAAAAACAGCAAAGACAAATCAAGAAAGAAGACAAAACGAAAAAGGAAAACAATTCATAAGAAAAAAACAAATTAAGAGCAGCACTAGAAAAGAAAAAAGAAAAAGACGAAAACTACAAGAAAGCAAAGGAAAGCAATGAAAATAGGAGAGAAAAGTAGCATTGGCGTGGCGTGGCGTGGCGTGACTTGGCATGGCAATGGCGTGATTTAGCATGGCGTGGCGTGGCGAGGCTTGGCATGGCGTGACTTGGCGTGGCGTGGCTTGGCATGGCGTGGCTTGGCATGGCGTGGCGTGTTGTGTCGTGGCGTGGTGTGACTTGGCATGGCGTGGCTTGGCATGGCGTGGTTGGCGTGGTATGGCTTGGCATGTGTGGCGTGGCGTGGCGTGGCGTGGCGTGGCATGGCGTGAGCACAACGAGGTGGAGTGAGTGGATCAAAGCGGCTGTGCTCAGTGCTAATAACACTTAGCCGCGGAAAGAACAACAATAACGAAGGCGATAACACAAAG
>NC_059264.1:8980677-8983177 GCF_017591435.1 Portunus trituberculatus | reverse complement strand
CAGTTCCAGCGATCATCGCTCCTTAAAATTCACCATAAATTTTGACAAAGGAAAAGTGAATGAAAGTAAAGAAAAAGTGCCAGACTATCGGCGTGCAAACTACACAAGACTCCGTATGCAGCTTGCATCCATTGACTGGAATATACTGCTGGAAACACCAGATGTAGATAAGACATGGGAGGTGTTTGCTGAAAAGATAAATGATACAGCTAAGATGTGTATACCACTAAGAAACAGAAGGAAACTACTAAACACCAAACCGAAATGGTGGAATAATGAAATTAAAAGCTGTCTTCTAGCAAAGAAAGAAGCATACAACAAATACAAATTAACACAGCATAATAATGATAAATTAGAGCATGACAGATTGCGTAGAAAAGCAAAAAAGTTGATAAAAAGCAGCAAAAAATCTGTAGAAGCTCAGATCGCAAACTCCTGTAAAACCAACCCAAAGGAATTTCACAGTTATGTAAAATCCAAAAGAGTCTTAGCCTCAACAATTGGTCCACTCATAACAGAAAACGGAAACCAAATAGATAACGAAGCTGAAATGGCAAACGTCCTAAATAGATTCTTCTCAACAGTCTTCACGACTGAAGATGTCCAAAATAGTCTGCCCATGCCAGAGCCTCAGGCACAAGGCAAAACACTGCCTGACTTCATAGTTACAGAAAAAGAAATCCTCACAGTCATGAACAGCATGAACGTAAACAAAACGCCTGGACCAGACAAGATATCACCCAGGCTTCTCAAAGAAGCGAAAAATGAGCTCGTGAAACCACTCACGATTATATTCAATAAAACTTTACAAGCAGGAAAGTCCCCAGGAGTGGAAGCTAGCAAATGTCACGCCCATTTTCAAGAAAGGAAATAAATCACTCCCAGCTAATTACAGACCAATCAGCCTTACTTCAGTAGTGTGCAAGCTGATGGAAACGATAATCAGAGATAAGATTGTCAAATTTTTAGAAGAAAATAAGATCATGAAGGATTCACAACATGGTTTCAGAAACAAGAGATCCTGCTTAACAAACCTACTAGACTTCTTTTATGAAGTTTTTAACTCGTATGACGAGACAAAAGCAGTGGATGTTATTTATCTTGATTTCCAGAAAGCTTTCGACACTGTCCCTCACAAGAGGCTAATCAGCAAAGTAAAAGCTCACGGCATAGCTGGAAATACCCTGAAATGGTTGGAAGACTGGCTCTCTGACAGAAAGCAACGAGTTGTTATAAATGGAAAAGAATCAGAGTGGCACAATGTGAAAAGTGGTGTTCCTCAAGGCTCTGTATTAGGACCAGTTCTTTTCATTGTTTATATTAATGATATTGATGAAGGAATCACTTGTAAAATAAGCAAATTCGCGGACGACACCAAAATAATGAGCAAAGTTACATCAACGTCACAATGGCAAGAACTACAGTGTGACTTAAATAAACTGACACGCTGGGCAGAAAAATGGCAAATGAAATTCAATATAGAAAAGTGTAAAGTCTTACACATTGGAAGTAACAATGTACAAGCAAAATACGTAATGAGTAATGTACCTCTGGAAAGTGCTGAGAATGAAAAAGATCTTGGTGTTGTGGTGTCTAAAGATCTCAAGCCGAGCAAACACTGCACAGAAGCAGTAAAGAATGCAAATAAATTAGTTGGGTTCATTGGAAGAACCTTTGAATTTAAATCAGAAAAAGTTATCCTTACTTTATATAACTCATTGGTGCGTCCTCAGCTTGAATACTGTGTGCAGTTCTGGTCACCATATTACAGAAAAGACATTGAAAAACTGGAAAGGATCCAGCGTAGAGTGACCAAGATGATTCCGAGATTGAGAAACAAGCCGTATGAGGAACGACTGGAAGCATTAAATTTATTCAGCTTAACAAAGCGCAGGATAAGAGGAGACCTAATCGAAGTTTTCAAAATTTTTCAGGGATACAACAACCTTGATGTCAATAAATATTTTACTATTGATCATTCCACCATAACAAGGAATAATGGATTTAAAATTACACCAAAACGCTTTAAAACCCACGAGGCAAAGCACTTTTTCTTTAATAGAATAGTTAACATTTGGAATAAGCTTCCTTCAGAAATAGTAAACAGTACTTCCATTGCATCATTCAAAAACAAAATTGATAAATATTTAAAGAATAACCCCAACAAGCTCTCTTCTTGTCTGAATAATTAAACATGATACTATATTAACTTTCTTATAGATAGATATGTAGAGTTCACCGTAGGGTGAATAATAGAATCTCCTTTCATCCTTTCCTGTGAAAATTCCATGTCAGTTTTTTCCATACTGCATGGTACTTTTCCAAGCTATTTTCCATGCCAGCGAAAGCTGGAGGGAGTGGTGGGTGGGGAGGAGCCTTCTCCTGTACTGTCCTGTCTCTCTTATCTGTAGCCAGTTAGAAGTAGTTACCAAACAGCCTCGAAAGGACCAACAGGTCTGTTGCTGTTTGGCTTTCCTTTGTATTCCTTTGTATTCCTCCT
>NC_059264.1:8963177-8975677 GCF_017591435.1 Portunus trituberculatus | reverse complement strand
TTTTTCCTACCGTTTTCTTACGGAATCTTTTTTACTGTAACTATTACTACTACTATTACTAATACTGCTGGTGCAAATACATACATTTATTTCTAGAATCTTAATAGCTTTTCCTTCTTGCTTTTTCGTGGCAATTAAACTATCCTAGTATTAATAATGGTACTCAAATATTAATGGAACTAGAATCATGAAAAAAACTCAGATTCAGATTTGTTTATCCTGCTAACAGTACAGAATCATTGTTACTGTAGAATTTCAACAGTACTTCATGATTCTAATAACATAAAAAGTAAAAATAAAAAAAGTCCTTCTTTCAATAGAGAAAAACAAAAACATAAGAGTTTGTCACTAGACTCATAAAAACACTCTTAAAACTCGAACTCAAAAATATATCTCCTACTGACCAAATTCGTGCGTCTTTCCCTACTGGCGGTACAGAAATCTTGTTGCTGTCACGAAAACACTCTTCAAATACAAACTCCAATCAGGCGTTCTGACCAGACCTGCAGCCCTCCATTCGTCTCCAGTGTACTCCAACAGTCCTTCCATAAACTCCATTCTCTCTCTCTCTCTCTCTCTCTCTCTCTCTCTCTCTCTCTCTCTCTCTCTCTCTCTCTCTCTCTCTCTCTTCTCTCTTCTCTCGCTCTTGCTCGCTCTTGTCCTTTTCACTCTTCTTAGCAAACAAGGCCTCAGCAATCTTTCCTCTTGTGAAATATATCCCAAACAATTTCGTTATTTTTACGTATGTTTCCCCATCATTTGTCTTTCATCTGCAGGAGTGGAATATTTCTTTTTTCTGTAAACATTTTTCTATTTTTCTTTATCATTTGTCTTTAGTTTGCACGAGGGAAATAACCTCATTTTGTCGTCTAGTCTTTTCTTATTTAGTCTACGATAGTGGAATGACCTTTTTTGGTTAATTTTTATGATCTTTACCATGCAGGAGTAGAATCGCCTTTTTTTTTTTTTTATCCTACCAACTGTGTACAGCATAAGGAAATAGCATAATTTTATCCTTTTAAGTTCCTCTATACATATCAACTGTCTTTAGCTTGCAAGAGTAAAACAACCTTTCTTTCATAACTGAATCCTTTCATCACACACACACACACACACACACACACACACACACACACACACACACACACACACACACACACACTTCTTTCGCTCTACGCCCTTGTGTGCATATGTGTTTCTGCCTGTTAGTCTGTCTGTCTACCTGTCTGTTTCTCTTTGGCTATCTGTGTGGCTGTGAGAGCGGCGTGGGGCGGGGTGCTCAATGACGGCCAGCCAGGGATCGAAGGGCTCAGGCTGCCTCGTTTCCTTGACTTGAGAAGCCTCAGGTGCAGACGTCCTCTCCAGCTTCCCGCCGCTCGCTCCCTCGGGACCCGCGATTTCGTCTCCCTGCAGTGGTGGAGACAAGGGTTTTCACTTTCTTCTCTAGCCCCTCTGATGCAATTCTTTCCCATCTGTGCAGTGAGGTACAGGTTTATCCTGAGCTGGACTGCCACGTGTAGATATGAAGAATTCTTGCTGGCTCATTTATTTTCTTTTTATATTTTATTGAGAATTGTGACGTTATTCCTGTTAGGCAAAGGAATCCGTATTTTTAGTTCTCGGTCCTATTAATTGGTGTGTTTTCGTTCATTAGTGTGTTGTGACTTCCACGTGTAGATTTTTTTTTTTTTTTTTTTTTTGAGCTTCCATTTTGTTGTGGTGATCTAAAGTTTTGTCATTTTTCGGACAGGTGTCTCTGCCTATCGTATCTCCTGTAATTAGTCTGTGTAAATTATATAAAGCCGTTCATTAGTATTTCTTCTCATTATCACACAACTGTTGGGAACCTTTCTATCGCATCTTCATTCTTTGCTGGGTTGCGCATTATTCGCTAGCGTGTTTTTCCACAAATAATTCGTAAAAAAACACCTGAAAATCCACATAACTTCACTCTCACTTATTACAAACTGCTCTAGATAAAACTAAGTACATTTCTCCACAAATAATCACAAAACCATCCTTGCATACCCCAATAACATCCACCTCTCCCTGTTACAAACCATTCGAGATAAGACAGAGGACGAGGAAACCTTACAGAACACGGCCCTTTAACTGGGTGACCCCGTGCTCACCGCGCCTCGTGTTGTGTCTGCGTGGGCGTGACCTGCACCACAAGACGCCTCGCAGGTGCAGGGCGGGCCATTGTCCATCCATTCCTCCGGTGATGGCTTCAGTAAACTCCATTTAGACCAAGCTGATTCCTCGCTGCTTGGATTGGCACAGCTGACAGTCACCCACCTGGACTCGCCCACCGCTTGTTGTCTTGGTGGATTTTCTATTATTATTTTTTTTTTTTGTCTTTTTCATTACTTCATCTTTTTCCATTACTTTTTCTTCATATATGCTGTTTTCTTTTTTTTTTTTTTTTCTCTCTTTTTCCTCTATTTGTTACGTGGATTTGATTTGATTCTATGTGTGTCTGTTTTAAGTATTTTTCTTCCATTGTTTATTTGTATGTAGGTTTTTTTTTTCTATTTTTCTCTCCTTTATTTATCTAGTGTGTGTCTGTGTATAAGATTTACTATGCCTCCTGTCATTCTGTTTCTGTGTGTGTGTGTGTGTGTGTGTGTGTGTGTGTGTGTGTGTGTGTGTGTGTGTGTGTGTGTGTGTGTGTGTGTGTGTGTGTGATTTTGTCTTCATATGGGGTCTTATTCTTTACTTCTTCTTTTTTCTTCATGTGTCTTATTCTTGCAATTTGTATTTTCCACTTGCTTTCTTTTTTCTCCTTTGTTTTCACATGTGCCTCTGTGTAGATGGCTCTCATTTACTTCACTTTTGTTCTCATATTGTATTTAATGTAGTTTCTTTTTCTTTCCACCTTTTTTCTTTTCTTTTGCTTTTCGCTTCTTTTTAACTCATTTTATCATCCGTTATTCTTTTTTTTTATTTTCTTGTTATGTTAATATTTTACAAGTATCAAATTTCCGTGTCACTGTTCTCTATGATACATAATACAGATGAAAAAGAAAACGACCTTAGAAAGTCTTTATATTTACGCTTCACTTAATCACGCCTTTTAAAAATATCAAGTAAAACCCTCATTATCCACAAGAAACCTCTAAATTCACGCTTTCTTCCATCCTTCCTTTATTACAGAGTCTTAGATAAAGCACACAGGAACCATAAGAAGTCTCAACATTTACATACTCCTTTTCACTCAGTATGGAAAGTTCATACCTCACTCGTCAGGACCTTTAGTATTTTTTCCTCGTGGCTTTTCGTTTTCTGTTTGAATAACTCTGTAAACTTGGTAAGGCATTTCCCAGTGACTGTAGGCGGTGGCTTGTCCGGCGGTGGTCTCCTGAGGGACTCCACCTGTGCGTGACTGACTGTGTGGGTTGTGTGGCCCTGAGAGCATTGTGTCGCTGATGCAGTATTTATCCAGGTTTGCTCTGCCACAATCATGGGTACGAGACACATATAGCTGTGTGTTTTGTGAAGTTGTGTTGGTTGTGGTACGTGTTTGTTTGGTGTGCTTTGCTATCCCATGACGACTAACGTTGCTGTTAATGCTGCAAGTGAAGATGTTGTGTTAATACGAGTACTGAGATTGTTGCTGCGCCTGTTGGGGCTATTAATACTGTTATTACTGGTGTCACTACTACTGCTGCTGCTACTGCTATTGCTACTACTGCTACTACTACTACTACTACTACTATTACTACTACTACTACTACTATACCATCACAACTAGTATTACCACCACCACCGCCACCACCCCAACCTCAAATGTCGTCTTTGAGTTGTGTAAATAAAGTTAGTTTGGTTTTTTTTCGTTTAGAATATGGAACATTCGAAGAGTGTGTTTCTTTTACATTTTTTGGGGAGGGGATTTTCGTCGCCAAATGTAAACATATATTCTGTGTGTGTGTGTGTGTGTGTGTGTGTGTGTGTGTGTGTGTGTGTGTGTGTGTGTGTGTGTGTTGTCTATAACTTTCTCCTCTCTCTCAAAAACTCATACATAAGTTTGTAACTCATCTCATGTAATGTTTCCAAACTTTTAACGGTATTTTTTTTTTCAGTTCTTACAAACTAGGTGGTGGTTGTCGTGTTGGTGGTGGTGGTGGTTCTCGTGTTGGTGGTGGTGGTGGTTGTCGTGTTGGTGGTGGTGGTGGTTGGTGTGATAGTGGTAGTGATAGTAATATAATAATAATAATAACCTTAACATATTGATTGTTATATTTACTGCAATCTCTTATAATTATCACTGCTACTACTACTACTACTACTACTACTACTACTACTACTACTACTACTACTACTACTACTACTACTACTACTACTACTAGTACTGTCACACTGATGATAGTAGTTTTATTAGTAATAGCGGTAGTAGCAGTAGTAGTAGTAGTAGCAGTAGTAGTAGTAGTAGTAGTAGTAGTAGTAGTAGTAGTAGTGGCAACAAAAGAATCAGCAGCAGCAATATACCTTTTCATTACCAATACTAACATTCTCTCTCTCTCTCTCTCTCTCTCTCTCTCTCTCTCTCTCTCTCTCTCTCTCTCTCTCTCTCTCTCTCTCTCTCTCTCTCTCTCTCTCTCTCTCTCTCTCTCTCTCTCTCTCTCTCTCTCTCTCTCTCTCTCTCTCTCTCTCTCTCTCTCTCTCTCTCTCTCTCTCTCTCTCTCTCTCTCTCTCTCTCTCTCTCTCTCTCTCTCTCTCTCTCTCTCTCTCTCTCTCTCTCTCTCTCTCTCTCTCTCTCTCTCTCCATTTCTGAAACGATTTGTTGTCCTTAACGGCTCACATTGCTTTCCCTCACACACACACACACACACACACACACACACACACACACACACACACACACACACACACACACACACACACACACACACACACACACACACACACACACACACACACACACACACTTTTTATTTGCCTTGGGATATATTTTCCCATCGTATATTTCACTAGCAAAGATCACGTGATTCTGTGCTTGTGACCTTATGGAGGAGGAGGAGGAGGAGGAGGAGGAGGAGGAGGAGAAGAAAGGGGAAAAATGGAAGAGTGATGTTTGTTTGATGAATTGTTGCCTAATCTAAAGTGAAAGGTGGAGGAGAAAGAGGAAGAGAAGGAGGAGGAGAAAGAGAAAGCGGAAGAGAAATAAGAGAAAAAATAAATGGAAGGGCAGACGATGAAAAAGGGAATAAAGAGAGAAAAGGATGGAGAAAGAGAAGGAAGGAAAAAGGGGAAGATAGAATAAGGGAGGAGGAAAAGACAAGAGAGAACGAGGGAGAGATAATGGAGGAGGAAGACGAAGAGAAGGAGGTGCAGGAGGAGGAAAACAAGAAGGAAGAGGAAAAGGACAAGGAAAAGGAGGAGGCGATAACATTGTCTAATCCAAAGTGGTAAGAAAAGAAGAAAGAAGAGGAGGAGGAGGAGGAGGAGGAGGAGGAGGAGGAGGAGGAGGAGGAATAAGATGAAGATTAAAGGAGGAATGTGGGTCTTCATGGTGAAATAGGAAAGTTAAAGACGAGACTGTAAAAAGAAGAGATAGTCAAGAATGAAAGGAAATAAAATGAAAGAAAGTGAGAGTGAATGGAAGTAAGACCATGAATCAAGAACAATAAAAATAAGACAAATATGAAGACAAATACACACAAAAAATTAAATTGAATAAGTAATATAAGATCATTAAATTTACTAAGAAAAACGGAAATTTTACTAAGAGAAATTAAATAAAAAAAATTTCATTCAGAAACAAACGATAAGAAAGGCAAAAGATTTAAAAAATATACACGATTTACGAAAAATAATGTAAGAAAAACATACGAACAGATCAAAAAGGAGAAAAAACTAAGTGAAAAGAATAAAGTAAAACAAAAAGGCAGCGATGCATTTAATTGAATCGGGCATCAGGTGTGTGGCGGCAGCAGCAGCAGAAGCACCACCACCACCACCACCACCACCACCACTTCGCCTTACGCACGCCTCCTCCCCAAATAGGGTTTCGCTTCCGTTTTATAAAATTTAACCAGAGCGGAGCAACTTGCGATTTTAACCCTTGATTTTCATCCCCTCGTGACTCAGACTTTTTTGTTGCCCTTTACTGTAACTTTGCTTGTGTGTGTGTGTGTGTGTGTGTGTGTGTGTGTGTGTGTGTGTGTGTGTGTGTTTGTGTTTTGTGTGTGTAGGTGCTATTTCCCTGGGTTTTTTTATTGTGTGTGTGTGTGTGTGTGTGTGTGTGTGTGTGTGTGTGTGTGTGTGTGTGTGTGTGTGTGTGTGTGTGTGTGTGTGTGTGTGTGTGTGTGTGTGTGTGTGTGTTTCACTTTCTTCATTTCCTCCTTTTTTTTTAAATCGACATATTTTTGGCATTAATGTATTCACGTTTCTTCTTCCTAATGTAAAAATATAAATTTAAAGTATTTTTTCCCAGTATTTAAAGCCCTATACATTTATAATCCCAATAGCTAAGGTGAAAAGACCTATTTAATATGCTTTTTATTAGCTTTTGATATGATTCTTACTTTTTATATTTATTTTCTCCTCATAGGCGTAAATTTACATATAAATACCCTTCCTCTCATGTTGTTTCCCTAGACCCTGTTTTTATATTTTTCTCGTAAGGGAAAAACAAAGTAGATACGTTCTCTCTCTCTCTCTCTCTCTCTCTCTCTCTCTCTCTCTCTCTCTCTCTCTCTCTCTCTCTCTCTCTCTCTCTCTCTCTCATCCTTGTCTTTCTTTTCTTTCTTTTCTTTTGTTTGGTTCTTTCATGGTTGGTTCTTATTTATATTTCTTTTCAGTTCCTCTCGTTTTGTTTCTTCTGAGAATCTTCTTTTCGCTTGTTTTCTCGTGTTCTTCTCTTTTATCGGAGTGTTTGTAGGTTTTCTTCTGTTTCTATGTTATTTATTGGGTTTTTTTTATTTGTATTGAATTTTCTGTTTGTTTTTTTTCACTAAGGATTTCGTTTTATTTTTTATTTTATTTATTGGTTTGTTTAAGTTTCTTCCATGCTTGAGTGACTTTTCTTCTTCTCTATTTTTTTTTCTTGCATCTTATTTCCTTTTTTTTTAATGCTCGTTTATTTTTATCTACTTTTAATCAGTCCTCTATCTGTCTTCTTATTTTTCACTGTCAATTATCTTTTTTCGATGTGTGATTTGTTTTGTTTTTTTTTCTCTTTCTGATTAAATTATAACGTTTTTTTCTGTATCTCTCTGTCTTTCAATCATTTATCGTTTATTTTTTTTTCATCATCATCTTTCCTCATATCAGTTATTTGATTTTTCCATTTTATTATTCTTTATTGAAATGTTTAAGTATATACGTATCTCCTCAACTTAACCCCTTCAGTACTGTAGCGCATTTCTACCTCGAGTTTTGGGTATGATTAGACGCTTTTATTAACATTAGGAAGGGTCTATGGAGGTCAGAAGATTAATGGCCACAGTCTTCAATATTCTAATCCCTACATAAGTCTCTGAAGCTGTATAAAATCACCAATTGCTAAGAAGAATGAATAGAAAAACGCGCCATGACTGAAGGGTTAATGTCACTTATCCAGTCATAATTTTATTCCCGTATATATCAACTTTCATTCCATTATGTTACTGTACTTTCCTCATTTTTCACTGCAATTTTTCTGTATATTTTCCCTCTTTAGGTCACTTAGTCTTTTTTTTATATCTAATTATTTTCTTTTATCATTATTTTTTGCCTTTCCTAACATTTATATTCTTTTCTTCTGGGTTTTTTCCTACTTTGTGCTGAAGTGTGTATTTCCTTCATATCTCACTCAGCATATCTCTTTCTTCTTTAAATTGCTTATTCATTTTTTTATTATGTCATCTCGTGCTTTTCTTCCCGTGTGAGTTATTTGCTCCGAGTCCTTATTTTTTATTTCTATTTTATTTTCTGTAGTGCGTTTCTTGTGACTTTCTTTCCGTATTCGTAATTTATTTATTTCTTAACATTTCTTTTTAACCTCATTTTTTTCTGCACTAAAGTATGTATTTCCTTCATATATATTCTCCCCAACCCTTTCTAAATACAAATTCACTTCTTCTGTATAATCTTGTTTCAGTTATTTTCCCTATTCAACCTTTTAACCTCTCTCTCTCTCTCTTTCTCTCTCTTTCTCTCTCTCTCTCCTCTACCTTCATATATCACTGAACACATTATTTCCCTCCCTTTTAAAGTCAACAAATTCACTTTTCTTTTTCTTTTAATAATTTTGTATGTTTTTTTCTCTTTTCGACCTTTTACTTACCTTCATTTATTCCTCTCTTCTGTACCTAAGAGTGTATTTCTTTCATATACCACTCAGCATTATATTCTTCCACACCCTTTTCAAATACAAATTCACTTTATCTGTATGATCTTGCTTCAATTATTTTTTCCCGTTCAACTTTTTAATCTATTTTTTTTTTTCTCCTGTACGTAAGAGTTTGTGTTTCCTCCATAAATCACTCAGCATATATATATTTTTCCACACTTGTTTTAAATTAATCTTGTTTCATTTATTTTTTACCCATTCAACCTTTTAACCTCTCTTATTTCCTCTCCTGTACGTAAGAGTGTGTATTTCCTCCACATATCACTCAACATATATATTCTCCCACACCCTTTTAAAATACAATTCACTTTTATTTCTGGATAATCTTGTTTCAGTTATTTTTTACCCATTCAACCTTTTAAGCTCTTTTTTTTTACTCCTGTACGTAAGTGTGAGTGTATATCCTTCGTATACCACTCAGCATATATATCCTTCCCGAGCCTTTTTAAATACAAATTCACTTTTTCTTCAGTAATCTTGTATCAGCTATTTTTTTCTCTTTTTTTTCTCTTCTCTACCTAAGAATGTGTATTTCCTTCCGTCGTTTTTCCCCTTTTAGAATTAATTAATTCCTTTTCTTTTTCTTTTAATAATCTTGTATCAGTGACTTTTTTCCCTTTTTTCATCCTTTACCTTTACTTACCTCCATTTTCTTTCTCTCCTGTACCTAAATGTCTGTAATTCCTTCATATATCACTCAGCATATATATATATATATATATATATATATATATATATATATATATATATATATATATATATATATATATATATATATATATATATATATTCTCTCACATCCTTTTTAAAATACAAATTCACTTTTTTCTGGATAATCTTGTTTCAGTTATTTTTCCCACATTGAACCCTTTAACCTCTTTTTTTTCTCTCTCATGTACCTAAGGGTGTGTATTTCCTTCATATACCACTCAGCACACCATTTTCTCCTTTTGAAATCAACTAATTCATTTTCCTTTTGTTTTAATAATCTTGTAATGGTGATTTTTTTTCCCCATTTTTCGACCTTTTGCCTTTATATATACCTCTTTTTGTACGTAAGAGTGTGTATTTCTCCTATATACTCTCAGTACACCGTTTTTCCCCTTTTGAAAATCGACGAATTCACTTTTTGTTTGAATAATCTTATATTAATGATTTTTTTTTCCCTTTTCGACCTTCGACCTTTTATCTTTACTTACCAGTATTTTTTTTTTCTCTTCTGTACCTAAGAGAGTGTATTTCCTTCATATACCACAGAGCACATCGCCATCTTTTCGTCCTCACTGCGACGCACGCTCTCCGCTCTATTGATTTTCGCTTTCCTTCCCATACGCGAAATTCCTTCCTACCGTGGCTGAATTTACCCGGAGCATCCACCAGCCTTAGTATCACCGAGCCACAGTACAGCCCGGCCTCAGTGTATCGCCCGAAGCTTCAAGACCTCACTTCTCTTCCCTCTCTCGCTTTTCTCGCCTCCCACTCACTGGCAGACCTCGCCGCGCCACTCTGTCTCTGGGTCCATCTTGCGATATCACTTTTTTTTTTTTTGTGGAAGTTTTTTGCGGTGTTTTTTCTCTTTCTTTTCTCCAAACTTTTCTTCCTTGTTCTCGTTCTTTCTTTCTCATCTCTCTCTCTCTCTCACTTTTGTTGTGTTTTTTGGTGTCTTGGTTTTGGTTTGTTGTTTTTGTTGTTGTTGTTTATCTGGTTCTTGTTTTGTTTTGTTGTTGTTGTTTTTTTTTCGTGTTTTGGTTTATTCTTTTTTTCTCTTTGAATTTTTTTTTTCATGTTATTTTCTTTACTTATTCTTCTCTATACTACTTTTTTATAGTTTTTTTTTTGTGGCTTTTCTCATTTTAACTTTAAAACTCCAAGCTGCTTTCCCGCTGGTTTTATTTTCCATTTTATTTTCGTAATATCTTCACTTTTCTCTTTTAGTTTCCCATTACATCGTTTTGTATCTTTTTATCCTTTACCTTTTTTTCGGCACTATTATTTTATGTTTTATACTCAGTTATATATTTTCTCTTTATCTTTCTACTTTATATAATCGGCGCCAGATGACCCTGGATGTTGCGGCGCCTTACTCAAAATACAATCCAATCCAGTCCTCCTTTATAATAAGTATTTTTCATTATATAAAGGCATCAGTCTCTCCCTTTCCTACATCAAGTCTTCCTAATTAATACTGGGGAATCTATACTAATTTTCCTTCCCTTTCCTTTTTTCCTTATCTTTTTATCAAATGTCTTTCTTATTTGTCTTTTTTTCTATTTTTTTTTTACGAATTGAAAAGGTTATGATTATAGCAGTGTAGCTCTCTCTCTCTCTCTCTCTCTCTCTCTCTCTCTCTCTCTCTCTCTCTCTCTCTCTCTCTCTCTTCCATAAATGCATAAGCTATTCACCCCTCCCCTTAATCTCTCTTATCTTCCTCCTCCTCCTTCTCCTCCTCCTCCTCCTCCTCCTCCTCCTCCTCCTCCTCCTCCTCCTCCTCTCCTCCTCCTCCTCCTCCTCCTCCTCCTCCTCCTCCTCCTCCTCCTCCTTATCCTCCTCCTTATCATCCTGCTCCTCCTCCTCCTTATCATCCTGATCCTTATCCTCCTCCTCATGTCTCCTGTGAGGTTTGTCCCAAAAATAATAAAGATAACGAGTGTATCTCTCTCTCTCTCTCTCTCTCTCTCTCTCTCTCTCTCTCTCTCTCTCTCTCTCTCTCTCTCTCTCTCTCTCTCTCTCTCTCTCTCTCTCTCTCTCTCTCTCTCTCTCTCTCTCTCTCTCTCTCTCTCTCTCTCTCTCTCTCTCTCTCTCCCCGGTTCGCGCATTAATTACCTCGTATCTTACGAACCGAGGAGGGAGGGTGGAAAGAGAGAGAGAGAGAGAGAGAGAGAGAGAGAGAGAGAGAGGGGAGGGAGGAAGAGCCTAAGGAAGGGGAGGGTATATCTGGTGGAAGCATCGAGCCATTACTCTCTCTCTCTCTCTCTCTCTCTCTCTCTCTCTCTCTCTCTCTCTCTCAGTAAGGTGTAGCGCTATTAAACTCCCGTTGGAGGCGCGCCTGGACACGAGCTGCGGTGTTGCCGAGAGAGAGAGAGAGAGAGAGAGAGAGAGATGTGGATATAGAGTCGAACAGATTTTGCTGCGACCAGAGAGAGAGAGAGAGAGAGAATGATGGGTGTCAGACAACTCAACTTCACAGATGGAAAGACAATGTAAGAAAGTAAGAAAGAAAATCATCAGAAAAAAAAAGAATGAAAAGACTGAAGAGCAGGAGGAAGAGGTAAAAAAAGGAGGAGAAGGAAGAAGAAGAGGAAGAGGAAGACAAGGAAGAAGAGGAGGAGGAGGAGGATGAAGAAGATGATTAGAACCAGCAGTGTTCTTAAAAGATAAACACAAAACGAAAAACAATTACATCAACAAATACCAGAAAAATGAAAGTTTCGAGAGGAAAGAAGGGAAACTAAGCTAATGAAGAAGTAAAAGAAAAATTAAAACAAACTGACAAACATTGAACTCATCAAACAGAAGGAAAAGAAAACATAGAAAGAGTTGGAAGTAGGAGGAGGAGCATGAGGAGGAGGAGGAGGAGGAGGAGGAGGAGGAGGAGGAAGAAGAAGAGGAGGAGGAGGAGGAGGAGGAGGAGGAGGAACATAAAAACATAAGAAAGGAGGGAAACTGCAAGAGGCCGCCAGGTCTACACGTGGCAGTCCCTGTGTGTTTAAAGCTACCTAATTCCATCTATCATCCCCATCCATGAACTTATCTAATCTTCTTATAAAGCTCCCTATTGACTCAGCCCTGACTACATGACCATTGAGAACGTTCTAGTCATCAACCACTCTGTTGGAAAACCAGTTTCTTCCCATTTCTTTCCTAAACCTGAATTTTTCAATTTTAAATCCATTATTTCTGGTTCTGTTCACGCTACTGATCCTAAGAACTTCGTTCATGTCCCATTTGTTGAAACCCTTATGCCACTTAAATACTTCTATCAGGTCTCCTATTAACCTACGTCTCTTTAATCAATGCAGATTGAGTTTTTTCTGTCTCGCTGAAGTAGTAGTAGTAGTAATAGTAGTAGTAGTAGTAGTAGTAGTAGTAGTAGTAGTAGTAGTAGCAGCAGCAGCAGTAGCAGTAGTAGGTGTAGTAATAGTAGTAGTGGTTGTTGTTGTTGTTC
>NC_059264.1:8953177-8955677 GCF_017591435.1 Portunus trituberculatus | reverse complement strand
AACCAATTGAATAAACAAACAAGAGACAGAAGAGACAGCGCAGACAAACACAAAATTTTGGAGATGGCAACACAAACTCGGCGACTCGAATAAGAGACACAGACAAACCAGTAAATAAACGAGAGAAGCGAACGGAAAAATTATTGAAGCGAATGACGGGGATAAAGAAGATCGAAGAAGAGGAAGAAGAGAAAGAGAAGAACGAGGAGAATAAAACATAACGAAAGGTAACTGGTGAAGAGAGAGAGAGAGAGAGAGAGAGAGAGAGAGAGAGAGAGAGAGAGAGAGAGAGAGAGAGAGAGAGAGAGAGAGAGAAACTGGGCCAACCATCATGTATATAGATTACACATGTAACCTTCATACACCCACATACACTCTCTCTCTCTCTCTCTCTCTCTCTCTCTCTCTCTCTCTCTCTCTCAGACACACATACATACATGGTGGTAGGCGGCAGGCGTACACAAGGCCAGTCATTTACATAATAGAGGTGCAAAGGTGAAAGAACAATCAGGTGTGAAAGGTATTTTGATGGAACGTGTAACAGTTTTTACTACCGCGTTATGTGGGCGCGCCATGAACTGAAAGGGGGAGAGAGAGAGAGGGTGGGTGAAGTGGTAGGGTGGGACGTGGGAGGCTGATTGGGGAAGGGGACAGGAGGGAGGCTGAACTGGCAGAGATGGAAGTGGGAGTGTTAAAATGCAGAGTGGAGTAAATAGAAAAGGACTGATGGAGCAATGTCGATACAGATAGACGTGAATAGCCTGGAAAGCTGGTATTTTCTTCTCGTGTAGATGGAGATGTAAAAAGACTCAGCGGTCGTAAAGTGTGGAAAGAAGTGTATGTAAAAGGACTGATAGAGAAATATTGGAACAGAAATGTGAATATAAATAGTTTGAAAAGATGAAGCTTAGGAAAATTGTTACACTTGGAACTGGGGAGGATGAGCTGGAATATTCACAAGAGTTCAATGGCGAAGAAGTGTAAATATAACGTTACTAATAAGGATTTTTTATACAGAAACGTGTATATAGATTACGTGTATATAGGTTAAAAGCTGAAGGTTATGATATAAAAGAGTTCGTGAATAATGAAATGTAGAAAGATATAACAGATAGGAAAATGAAATACAGAAAAGACTTGATCGAAAATTGAGATGCGGGAAGATGTGAAGTCTGAGGACCTGGAATGTTGAAATGACAAAAATGGATTCAGTAATCTTGAAATGTTAATAATAGCAAATATTGAAGGACTGGTAGGGAATTCTTTTATGTAAGTGGCGAGAGCTGGCCAAGGGCAACTTAGAACGGGAAAAAAGTTCCACTTATATGCCAGTCCCCTTGCAGGTCATTGAGGTACACAAACACGTATGAAGATAGTTTGAAAAGCTAGCGCCTTCTGTGTGTGGATGAGAAAAAGTCTCTACTATTCTGCCACACTCAGAAAACAGGACGGGAAAAAAATTATAATGATGTGTATGAATAATAGAAAAAAGTGATGATCTGCTGTATACAGAGAAGAATAAAAGACAAAAATTACTAGTATTTGTCCGGAAAAATAGAAAGGGATTATCTGCCGTATACAGAAAAGAATAGAAGACAAAAACGTATGCGTATATATAGCAGATAGGTAAATAGTGAAAGAGTGTAAGATAAAAGACATACAGAAAGACAGACTTATTCAGATACTACCGGAGACAGAACCAACGAAAAATACTTCGATGGAAAACGAAACGAAAAAAATGGTAGATGGAAGAATGATGTAGATGTGGAAAGAAACGCTTCTCTACAACCTCCATCACCACCACCACCATCACAGTTACGACCAAGAGTAATTTCACCATCAGCACCACTTAAAAAGCCAGAGTACTAAGGGTCAAGAGATCTGCTGCTGCTTTTTCTTCATCCGTGTTCTATTGTGTTCCTTCGAAATATTTCGTTCCCAAAACTTTATTTGCGACAGAGACACGTGCGAAAAAGTTACCACCCATCCCCCTCCCCCTACCCTTCTCTCTCTCTCTCTCTCTCTCTCTCTCTCTCTCTCTCTCTCTCTCTCTCTCTCTCTCTCTCTCTCTCTCTCTCTCTCTCTCTCTCTCTCTCTCTCTCTCTCTCTCTCTCTCTCATTGATCCTCGTGGTCTCATTTGTGTGTGTGTGTGTGTGTGTGTGTGTGTGTGTGTGTGTGTGTGTTTACTTGTTGCCGTATTGCAGATATAAAGATATATCTTTTTGTAATATGAGTATGTTCGTGTGCGTATGTATGTGTATACGCATATATGTATGTGTGAAAGTATTCCATGTGTTAGCATAAATGTTTGCTCTTTATCCTTATTGCAGTGGGAGCAGAGAGAGAGAGAGAGAGAGAGAGAGAGAGAGAGAGAGAGAGAGAGAGAGTCTTCAGTAGTGCGGAATGTGTGTGTGTGTGTGTGTGTGTGTGTGTGTGTGTGTGTGTGTGTGTGTGCCCGTGTGTGCCCGCGCGTGTGTGTGCGAGCTATCTCTCCTCACA
>NC_059264.1:8940677-8948177 GCF_017591435.1 Portunus trituberculatus | reverse complement strand
TCTACACTACAGTACGTGAAATTGTGTTACGAAAGCGACTCTTAAAAACATCGCAACTAAGATAAACGTTTATTTGTTAAGTATCATTGAAATATACGTTTCCAATTTGCAAAAGTGAAATGGAAATTTGGCATCAAATAAGTACCTGCAAAAAAGATGCTCAGTAGAAACGTACCTTCGTGTAATATACCAATAAGCATTTCCAGCCTGAAGCGCTAATTTGTCAGATTGCAAAAAAAAAAAAAAAAAAAAAAAAAAAAAAAAAACATAACGTACCTTGGAAACCGTGCCTAATATAAACGATCATTCACGTAGCATATCCATAAAAGTCTATCTCTCCTTACAAATAACAATAAGGACAGAAAAAGAACGTACCCCTTGAAAACGTGCCTAATAGAAACGTTCCTTTGTAAACGTGTCCTCTCCAGCGGTCCCTTGAGTGTCGCCCGGAATGACCCTCGCCCCCCATTCGGCCTCAAGTCGATAATGGAGCCATTGTTCGTTTTTTATGAGCCTATGATGGCGTCCCTTTCGACTCCCACTTGCACATTTCGTGTCTTGAGGGGGAAGGGAAGGGAAGGGAGAAAGGCTGTACGTACGTGTGTATGTGTGTCGGTGTGTGGGTAAGTGGGTGTGTGTGGGGTCATGTGAGTATACTTAACTAAAACTATATTTGAATATTTCGTGTCATTTAAAGAGGAAAAGAGGGAGAAAGGCTGTGTGTGTGTGTGTGTGTGTGTGTGTGTGTGTGTGTGTGTGTGTGTGTGTGTGTGTGTGTGTGTGGAGGAGAGTCTTGAAATCATACTTAACCAAAACTATATTTGTACAATTCGTGTCTTGAAAGGAGAGAGAATTGAGAAACGCAGTACTTGTGTGTGTGTGTGTGTGTGTGTGTGTGTGTGTGTGTGTGTGTGTGTGTGTGTGTGTGTGTGTGTGTGTGTTTGTAGTATCACGAAAATGTACTTAACTAAAATTCTAAAGTGCTCTAGACACCATATTCTACGAACCACTGTGGGGATAGAAGGGTACAGTTAAGGAAGGTGAAGGAGGGAAAAAGTTAAGAGGAACAAGAAATGGAAAAGGAGGTTATGTGGGGAAGTAGGTATCGGTCAGCGGCGCGACCCACTAACGGTAGAAAAACGATCATAGTTTTCGCAATAGAGGCAAAGTATACATGAGGGTAAGGGTTAGAACGGACAACAAATGGAAGAGGCAGGGTTAGGAAAGTAGGTATGGTCAGAGGCGTGACCCACTAACACCAAAAAAAAAAGATCATGCAAGAATATTTTACTGATAACTCAAAGGACAGAAAGGTAGAAGAAAGTGAAGAATGTAAGTGTGAAGAGGGATAGGAGGTATAGAGAATGGAAGAGGCATAGTTGGTGAAGTAGGTATCGGTCAGAGGCGTGACCCACTAACGGCCTCCCGTTTTATAACAATATAGATATCGACGAATGTATTAGGAGCAGAGCGGCCTGGCGGGAGACTGAGCTGATGTGTTGGAGATTCCGAAGACGACCCTTGACCGCCGCGAGTCTTAAGGCGACCTGGTGATCTGCTGGAGTTAAGCCGCCTGGAGAACCTTAGACTATCACATTTAGGGCTCGTATTCAGAGACACTGCTCTCTCACCACGACTGTTTTTTCAAGGCCGCAGTATCTCACTAAAACATAAAAAAAAAAACACCCTTAAGAAACCATGTCATCTCAATAATACTGTTTTCTAAGGCCAGAGAAATGAGTGGCCAGGTTATTCTGTTAATAAAGTATAATTGTGGTTGATATCTCACTAGAACCAGAAAAAAAAAAAGCTTTAAAAACTGTGTATTGTTTTCCAAGGCCACAGTGATGAGTAGTCGGTTCTTCTGTTGAAAATGTAAGAATGTAGTTCATCTCTAACTTAGAACTGTAAAACTATTCTTACAAAATCCATGTCACTTCACGCGATTATTTTCAAAGACCACTCAGGTGATGAGTCGGGTTTTCAACAATGTTTCCCAGTCCATAATGTAGAAATGTTGTTGATTTTGTCACTAACACCATGAAAATGCTCTTGAAAGCCAGGTCACTTCATTTAAAGCCTTTTGAAATCAGTGGAGACGAAGGTGAAAATAATATGAAAGAAAAGAATGTATAAAAATGCAAGGTTTTCTCTTTACTCACCCATCCTCAGCTATCCCCAGCCATGATCAGCCATCCTCAGGTATCTCCAGCCCTTCCAGCCTTGCCTTCCCAGCGGCAACACTTAAACCAATTAGAGGAAAATGAAGCGAAGAGATTTCATTCTAACGAGAAGAACAGATAGAGATGAAACTCACGTGAAAGAAAGATGTCTTTTTAATTAAATGAAATGAATACACAGAAACTGCTTAATCATAAAGTTCATTAAAAGGAAAACAATTAAGGAACACTGAATTATTTTCCCTTGTGTTGAATTTAGCCGACAGCGCGTTTGCACACACACACACACACACACACACACACACACACACACACACACACACACACACACACACACACACACACACACACACACAGAAAGTGAGAGAGAGAGAGAGAGAGAGAGAGAGAGAGAGAGAGAGAGAGAGAGTCTCAGATTAAAATTCAGAATGACTCGTTAATGTTTTAAATGGTGAGGGCAGAAGAAGAGAGTTTCATCATGCTAAACTTATTTTATCGCTGGCTGTCAGAGAGAGAGAGAGAGAGAGAGAGAGAGAGAGAGAGAGAAAAGCCTCACTCTCTTAACACGACTTGTTTTCATGGACAACTTAGATAAAGCCATTTTCTCATGAGTGTTTCTCTCCAGGCAGAAATGCAGAAGACTTACAAATCCTTCACTAGAACTATAAAAACATCCTTCTGTACAAATCCACGAAGATTAAACTAGAGCCTTTTGAAAGTAGTGGAAGTGAGGCACGGAATTGTTGCATATGATGAAGAGGGAGGGAGTAGGAGGCTGGGGAGAGGGAGAGTGAGGCAGGGAAGGAGGAGATGGAGAGGCAGGAAGTATGAAGCCTCAGTGCAAAGTAGCAATAGACGAGAGCTGGCCGGGGAAACACACGCAGTTATTGGCACTAGCAAGTGTATGTGAGATGTAGCATGAAGACTATAAATTCCCAAGACTAAACGACTGGTGTGAGAGAGAGAGAGAGAGAGAGAGAGAGAGAGAGAGAGAGTATGGAATGAGGAACAGGACAAGATATAATGATAATGTAGAAAGGGGAAAAGAGAAAAATAGTAAAGATTAGAAGAAAAGAAAAACAGACGAAAGGAAAAGAAGAGAAAAAAAATTGAACGAGAGAGAGAGAGAGAGAGAGAGAGAGAGAGAGAGAGAGAGAGAGAGAGAGAGAGAGAGAGAGAGAGAGAGAGAGAGAGAGAGCCTTAACCCAGGTACAGCACACCTTGCCTCTAATGGAATCCGACTTTAGAGATCGGGGGAGTGGCGGTGGGGGTGCGGCAGGGGCTGGGGGTTGTGGGGGAGGAAGAGAGAGAGGGGGAAAGAGAGGGGAAGGAAGCGCTCCAAATAATTAACCGAAATCTACAAAAAAAAAAAAAAGAAAACGTGGAAGCGGGGAGGCGGAATAGCTATCGAGGCGAAATGGCGCGGCGGTGAGGCGAAGGAGATGTCCCGACCCAAGACAAGCACAGTTATCTCCTCCTGTGTGCGTGTGAGGAGACGCTGGAAGGCTGGAAGGGGCTGGGAAAGGGATAGAACGGGGCTGGAAAGGAGCTGGGAGGAGGTGGAAGGGATGGTTAGGGAATGGGAAGGGGGGTGGTCCTGCCTGACTCTAATGGATTTGGTAATAGTCCTGGTGTTTCCTTCGTGTATTACGCCATTAAGCTGCGTGTTTGAATGAGGGAATCCGCCGCTGTCGTTCCCGCTGCCACTGCCGCTACCACTGCCACCTCCACCGCCGCCGCTTTCTGTTTTACCGGAGTGTTGTTTCTTGCGATGGTTCTCTGAGAGGTTGAGGTTCTCTGGAGTTGTCTTTGTATGTGGTTAGGTAGTGCATCGTAGTGTTTCATTGTGAGTGTGTTGTCCTTATGTGTGTTTTTTTTTCTCTTTTTTTTATTTATTAAGTAGTGTTTTATAGTGTTTCATTGTGAGTGAGTGAGTGCGTTGACGTCTTCATTTGTTTTCCATAGAGATTGAGTTTAATTCGGGTGTTCTTTACATTTATTTAGTTGTATTTCGTTGTGTTTCAATGTGAGTGAGTGAGTGAGTGAGTATATTGCATTTTTATTTGTTTTAGCGGAAGTGAGTGCGTTGATGTCTTCATTTGTTTTCCATAGAGATTGAGTTTAATTCGGTGGTTCTTTACATTTACTTAGTTGTATTTCCTTGTGTTTCAATGTGAGTGAGTGAGTGAGTAAGTTGTTTCTTGCGATGGCTCCCTTAGAGGTTGAGGTTCTCTGGAGTTGTCTTTGTATTGGTTAGGTAGTGCATCGCAGTGTTTCATTGTGAGTGAGTGAGTGTGTTGTCGTCCTTATGTGCTTTTTTTTTTTATTAGGCGGTGTTTTGCAGTGTTTCAATATGCGTGAGAGAGTGAGTGTTACATTTTCATTTGTGTTCCAGGAAAGCTAAAGTTCTCTGGATTTTCCTCGTATTTATTTAGTTGTGTTTCTTAGTGTTTCAGTGTGCGTGAGTGTGTTGGCGTCTTCATTTGTTTTCCATGGAGGTTGAGATTTACTAGGACTTTCTTTTGTATTTCATTTGTTGTGTTTCTTTGTGTTTCAATGCGAGTGAATGAGTGTGTTAGCGTCTTCATTTGCTTTCCATGGAGGTTGAGATTTACTGGGATTTTCTTTGTATCTATTTAGTTGTGTTTCGTAGTGTTTCAATGTGAGTCAGTAAGTTTGTTGCCATCTTCATTTGTTTTCCAGAGAGATTAAGACTCTCTGGGGCTTTCTTTGTATTTATTAGTTTGTGTTTCTGTGTGTTTCAATGTGGGTGAGTGAGAGTGTATTGGCGTCTGCATTTGTATTAGTGAACTGCGCTTTCTTGTGGTGGTTGGCGGTGAGGCTGAAGATGGTTGTTTTTTTTTCTTAGGTTTATCAGGTGTGTTTTAGTAAGATTTTAATGTGAGTGAGTGAGTGTGTTGCCGTCTTCATTGTTTTCCATGGAGTTTGAGGCTTACTGGAGTTTTCTTTGTATTTATTTAGTTGTGTTTCGCAATGTTTCAATGTGAGTGAGTGAGTGTGTTGGCGTCATCATTTGCTTAGCGGAGTTCTTCTTTAATGGTTTGCAGGGAGGCAAAAGTTGACAGGGTTTCTGAGAATTTCTTCACATTTATTAAGTAAGCTTGATCGTATTGGGTCATTGAATTGGATTAATTGATTGTGCTGTGTATATGAATGAGCGAGTGTCTGGCTGACTACCTTTGCTCTTGTGGACTGTTATTTCTTGAGAGGTTAGAGGAGGAGCAATCTTCACTAAATATCTGCAAACTTTATTATATTTGTTAGACTTTTTATTCGTAGTAATGATTATTTGAGCGACTTGAGTCCATCTGTTTCTTCAGTTGTTTAACTTATCAGTACCATGACATGTTTTAATATTTATTCTGCCTACACTGTGGTGATTCTATACAGCTTCAGAAACTTAAGTGGGGATTAAAACAATGAACTATTAATCTTCTCACATCCATATACTCTTCCTAATGTAAATACAATCATCTAATTATAACCAAAACTCATGGTAAAAAATGCGTCCCTAGTACTGAAGGGGTTAAATTAAGCGGACTGTTGTTCTTGGCAAGGTTGAATGGACTGAATTTCACTACGTTTCTGGTGATTCCTCTCCGTCTATCAAGCAGTAATTCGTGGTACATAGCATCTAAATGAATGAGTCTCTTGAGTAAGGGAGTCTGTCGCCGCCTTCATTTATTTTAGTGCGCTGTAATTTGTTGTGGAGGTTGAATGGAGGCTGAATTTCACTGCCTAGTGGAGCAGTTATGGCGGGTGACTGAGGAAGTCCATTGGTGCCTCCATTTGTCTTGGTGGAGTGTTGTATCTTGCAGAGGTTGGGTAGAAACTGAACTTCTCTCATTACAGGAGCAGTTATAGTGATTCTTCTCCATTTACCAAGTTGGTGATTCATACACAGTACTTGATACTAATTCTGCTACTGCCAGGTGTCACAAGGAAGGGAAAACAGAGTAAGTTAGATGCAGAGATGAAGTTACAATGGAGTAACAATGCATAGGTAGAATAGAACATGCAAAGAACGAAATTACCAGAAAAGAACATCGAAAGGGGAAATAACAAAAGGAGTAAGATTAAGAGAAAAACTTCCAATAGAACAGTGCTATTCAACCTGGGTGGACAATCCACCTTATAGTGGACGAGATTAAGTGAGGGGTGGACAGCTGTCTAGGGGTGGACTACTGGGTGGACGAGATCCTCACCTGCACTTGTCTGTATAATATACAAGAGACTCTCTCTTTCTTTCTCTCTCTCCTATATTTCTTAAAATACATAGTACAAATATATATTTACCTATTGAAACATCGAGGTTGCCACCTCGCCTATTCGTCTGACACCTCGATTCAACCTAATAACAGACAAAGTGCAACAACAGTTAAAGGATAACTATTTGTTTTATTTATTAATACCATACCAAATATAGCAAACATTGTCTGCAATTTTACTTTAGTGAAGGAAAATACCTCTAAATTGCATGCTCAATGTTATCTTGTGTATTTTGAGCCTCTTACTTTGAGATGAGGTGTGTAAATATATGGATGAATATGTAAAAGTCAAATAAAAAATAAGAGAAACTGTTTTTTCTGTTTACATAGTAATAGAAATGAGATATGAAACATAGATTTTGAATATTAAAAACGTGAGATTTTTAATGAGACTTTCGGAGTGGGGTGGACGGCTTCTACTTAATCACGTACTAGGGGTGGACGACATCAAAAAAAGATTGAATACCACTGCAATAGAATAACAAGGAATAGAAGAAACAGAATATACAAAAAGACGGATATATCAAGAGAACATCGAGGGGGAAAACAAAGAAGTGATAAAGGAATAGACTTATTGACAACGAAAGTGAGTAAAAAAAAATACAAAGGATAAGAATAAACAGGAAAAATAAAGGCAAAAAAAAAAAAGTTACATGAAGAGATGACGGCAGAGGAAGATGTCAAGGAATGGACGCAAGAAAAATGCAATAGACATAACCAGCTGGAGAATCCTCGTGCAGGACGCCAAACTCTTGACTGTAAAGAAAAACAAGGCGGAAGAGAAAAAGAAGGAAAAGTTTCACAGTATCATAACCCTGAAAGCCATCCCGTAAAGACACCGCTGCTTTCTTCCCGCAACTGTCAAGACGGGAGGCATTTCAATACAGGCTGATGATCTCTTGTGTCCTTAACGTATCAGTGGTAAGGATGCGGTGGAAAAGAGTAAGAAGAGATTGAAAACAGTATCTTATCACTACCTGTTTTCAATATTCTTTACGTGTACTTGAATGTAAAGGAAGATGTTTTTTGTG
>NC_059264.1:8890677-8925677 GCF_017591435.1 Portunus trituberculatus | reverse complement strand
AATTGATAGCCAAAGTCATCACTGTTTTAATTGCCACATAAATTTCTGAAGCTGTAGAAATCACCAAATTGTAAGCGTATTGAATATGGAAATCTACTGAAGGGACGCATTTCTACCTTTAGTTTTGGGTGTAATAGATTATTTTATTGATATTACGAAGGATCTATGGAGGTCAGAAAATTGATGGCCAGAGTCTTCCCTGTTTCAATCCCCTTATAACTTTCTGAAGCTGTAGAAAAATCACCAAATTATAAACAGAATGAATAAATAAATGCGTCATGCTACTGAAAAGGTTTAAGAGTCTTCGTGATCAGTGAATACGTTTTGTGTGTCTAGTGATGATACTATTATTTCTTGTATTATTATTATTCTCAGATCGATTTTTTTTACATATATTTGCTGGTGAATGTTATAATGAGAGTCTATATCATCAGTTTCTATTTCTTTTTTTTTTTTTGTGTGTTCATGGTAATAAAATTTTGTTAATTATTTGATTATTTCATTTATATATGTGACAATGCTTCCAGAATTATGAGAGAGAGAGAGAGAGAGAGAGAGAGAGAGAGAGAGAGAGAAAGTTTTGGAATTATTAATCACCGGAGCATTATTTTCATTAGTTATTTTTATTCCAAAGATTCTAACTTTGTTTCAACTTCATTTATTTCGCTATCCGTCTCTGTGATTACTCTCTCTCTCTCTCTCTCTCTCTCTCTCTCTCTCTCTCTCTCTCTCTCTCTCTCTCTCTCTCTCTCTCTCTCTCTCTCATGCAAACAAACGGTTCCTACTCATTCATGCCAGCTTGTTTCTTCACTTTTTCCTTACTTTTCACATTCCCCTTTGCTTTCCTTTGCTCCCCCTCCTTTTCCACTTACTCTCCCTCCTCCTCCTCCTCCTCCTCCTCCTCCTCCTCCTCCTCCTCCTCCTCCTCCTCCTCCTCCTCCTCCTCCTGTTCTCCTTTCACAAACATACACATGAGAACGTTCGGTGTTGTGCTTAATTAAATCCAGGTTGTGTTTGCCTTTAATCTACTGCTGTCTTTTCTCTCTCTTGCTCTCTCTCTCTCTCTCTCTCTCTCTCTCTCTCTCTCTCTCTCTCTCTCTCTCTCTCTCTCTCTCTCTCTCTCTCTCTCTCTCTCTCTCTCTCTCTCTCTCTCTCTCTCTCTCTCTCTCTCGCTCTTATTTTTCTCGGCCTTTGTTTTCCTTTCCTGACTCCAGTTTTGCATGCAAGAGAGAGAGAGAGAGAAAGAGAGAGAGAGAGAGAGAGAGAGAGAGAGAGAGAGAGAGAGAGAAAATGCTTGATTACTTCTCTTATCCTGTGTTTGTAAAATTTCGGCCTTCTAGATAGAAAGAGAGAGAGAGAGAGAGAGAGAGAGAGAGAGAGAGAGAGAGAGAGAGAGAGAGAGAGAGAGAGAGAGAGTTGCTTGATTACTTCGCTTATACCGTGTTTGTAAAATATCGAGAACAAATACACTTGTGTGCGTAACCTTTGTGCGTGTGCGTGAGTGCGTGCGTGCTTGTGTGTGTGTGTGTGTGTGTGTGTGTGTGTGTGTGTGTGTGTGTGTGTGTGTGTGTGTGTGTTAATTAGATTTACTGAGCGTCTTTGTCTTTATTGTTTTTATTGTCTAATTAAAGGAATGTTATTGAGAGACGTTTGTTTATTATTGTTATTATTATTTCATTATTATTATTTTTATTATTATTGTTATTATTATTATTATTATTATTATTATTATTATTATTATTATTATTATTAATAATTATTGGTAGTTATTGCTGTTGTCAATCTCCTTTGTCTTATTATAAAGATTTTCCTTTCCTCCTCCTTCTTCTCTTATTCCTTCAACACATTCTCCTCCTCCTCCTCTTCCTCCTCCTCCTCCTCCTCTTCCTCCTCCTCCTTCTACTCCTACTCCTCCTCCTCCTCCTCCTCCTCCTCCTCCTCCTCCGCCTCCGCCTCCTCCTCCTCCTCCTCCTCCTCCTCCTCCTCCTCCTTTTTCTTCTTCTCCCCATTCTACTTTTCCTCCTCCTCCTCCTCCTCCTCCTCCTCCTCCTCTTCCTCCTCCTCCTTTTCCTTCTTCTTCTTCTTCTCTTCCCCTCCTCTTCTTCCTCCTCCTCCTCCTTCTTCTCCATCTCCTTCTTTTCCTCTTTCTTCTCTTCTTTCTTCTCTTCCTCCTCCTGTTTCTTCTGCTTTTCCTCTTTCTTTTTCTTTTTCTCTTTCTCCTTCTTTTTCTCTTCTTCATCTTTCTCCTCCTACTCCTCCTCCTCCTCGTCCTCGTCCTCGCCCTCGTCCTCCTCCTCGTCCTCCTCGTCCTCGTACTCGTCTTTCTCCTCGTTCTCCTCCTCCTCGTTCTCCTCCTCCTCTTCCTCCTCCTCCTCTTCCTCCTCCTCCTCTTCCTCCTCCTTTTCCTCCTCCTCCTCCTTTTCCTCCTCCTCCTCCTCCTCCTCCTCCTCCTCCTCCTCCTCCTCCTCCTCCTCCTCCTCCTCTTCCTCTTCTCCTCTTCTCCTCCTCCTCCTCCTCCTCCTCCTCCTCCTCCTCCTCCTCCTCCTCCTCCTCCTCCTCCTCAATATCCATGACAAGCAATAACACGTTTTCAAGGAACGACATTTCAGTACCCTCTCTCTCTCTCTCTCTCTCTCTCTCTCTCTCTCTCTCTCTCTCTCTCTCTCTCTCTCTCTCTCTCTCTCGCTCGCTCTTATTCACACACCAAGACACTCATCCACCCACCCACTCACTCACTCACGCACTCACTCACTCGCTCACTGGCTCGCTCGCTCACTCACTCACACTCGTCAATGCTTTCCCAACATCAACAAAATATTATTCCCTCCCTCTCTCTCTTGCTACCGTGACGCGAGAGGCATAAGCTTTAACTATTACATGAGTGCTCAGCTTAATCTCTCTCTCTCTCTCTCTCTCTCTCTCTCTCTCTCTCTCTCTCTCTCTCTCTCTCTCTCTCTCTCTCTCTCTCTCTCTCTCTCTCTCTCTCTCTCTCTCTCTCTCTCTCTCTCTCTCTCTCTCTCTCTCTCTCTCTCTCTCTCTCTCTCTCTCTCTCTCTCTCTCTCTCTCTCTCTCTCTCTCTCTCTCTCTCTCTCTCTCTCTCTCTCTCTCTCTCTGAACTTAACCTACATTTCCACTTGCTCAAGCTTAAATTACTACTACTACTACTACTACTACTACTACTACTACTACTACTACTACTACTACTACTACTACTACTACTACTGGTGCTGCTGATGTTGCTGTTATTGCTGTTGCTGCTGTTGGTATTGTTACCTCTACTGCTATTAAGGATACTGCTGCCACTTTTGTCGACACTACTACTACTACTAATAATAATAATAATAATGATAATAATAATAATAATAATAATAATAATAATAATAATAATAGTAATAATAATAATGATAATAATAATATTGATAATGATAATAATAATAATAATAATAATAATAATAATAATAATAATAATAATAATAATAATAATAATAATAATAATAATACTGCCGCTGCTGCTGGTGTTTTTGCCTTTGTGACATGCTGGGAGCTGTACTAACTATAGTTGTATAAGTAACTGGTAGTATTAGCAGCAGCAGTAGCAGTAGTACTAGTAGTAGTAAAAGTAGTAGTTATAATGACGGATATTATGAAAACAACAACAACAACATCACCATCACCATCACCTTCATCATCATCATCATCACCATCACCATCATCATCATCATCCAAACATACCCACACACCCACACACGAAGTCACCCACCACCACTGCACCAGCGACGCACACAGTTAGCCAGGCAGTGAGGGAGAGAGAGGCAGGGAGACAAGGAAAGAAGGAAAGAAAGCTGTACTCGGTAGGGAAGAACGTTTTTTGAAGCAGCGGTAACGTTTCCCCCTTTGGTGCAGGAGACGTTTGTTATTGTTGTGACTCTGAGCTGACAGAACTGTGTGTGTGTGTGTGTGTGTGTGTGTGTGTGTGTGTGTGTGTGTGTGTGTGTGTGTGTGTGTTGGTGGGAGCTAGTAAAATCAATTGCATGAGCAGTAGTAGTAGTAGTAGTAGTAGTAGTAGTAGTAGTAGTAGTAGTAGTAACGGCAGTAATAGGATTAGTAGCAGTGGAAGGGATGTCATCAGAGAGAGAGAGAGAGAGAGAGAGAGAGAGAGAGAGAGAGAGAGATTATAATTAATTCCCTTGTGAAAACATTAACATTTCTATCATTAATTCTCTCTCTCTCTCTCTCTCTCTCTCTCTCTCTCTCTCTCTCTCTCTCTCTCTCTCTCTCTCTCTCTCTCTCTCTCTCTCTCTCTCTCTCTCTCTCTCTCTCTCTCTCTCTCTCTAGTGTATTAGTGCATAGAGAGAGAGAGAGAGAGAGAGAGAGAGAGAGAGAGAGAGAGAGAGAGAGAGAGAGAGAGAGAGAGAGAGAGAGAGAGAGAGAGACCACACTATGTACCTTCCCTTGACAAATCACATGACCAGCCATTACCAAATCCTTCTCATTAGCAAAAGTTTCAATTAATTCCTGCCTTTCCGCCATATCTGTTTCCCTCCATCTCCTCTCATCTCTTCTCTCCTTTCCCCCTCTCCCCTCTTCTTTCACCTCTCCTCCCTGCTCTTTGACTCTCCCCTCCCCCAAAGTTGTCCCTCTTCCTCCTCCTCCCTGCTCTTTGACTCTCCCCTCCCCCAAGTTGTCTCTCTTCTTCTTCCTCCGTCTTTCACTCTTCCCTCACATCTCTCTTCTTCTTCTGTCTTTCTCTACACTTCTACACAAAATTGACGGTCTCCTCTCCTCCCTATTCCCTTTTTCTCTCTTAATTCTTTCCCCTCTCTTACTGACATTCTCTCCTTCCTCTTCTTTCCCCTCAACAAAGGTATGTGTCCTTCTTTCCTCTCTTTCTCTCTCTCTCTCCCCTCTGATTACAAACTTTTCCTCTGTAGTTCAAAAGTGATGTCAGTTTTCTGGTTAAGTAGCCGCTGCCATTCTCAATTTCACTCTTATGCTGATTTTTTTTTCTATTGCTTTTATCTTTATTGTCTGTGTTTTGATACATTTTTTTTTTCATGTCGGATTTATTTCGGTGTTTCTGTCTTCTCTGTATCTCTCAGTCTCTATCATGTAGCTTTCTCTCTCTCAGTCTCTATCATGTAGCTCTCTCTCTCTCCTCTCTCTCTCTCTCTCTCTCTCTCTCTCTCTCTCTCTCTCTCTCTCTCTCTCTCTCTCTCTCTTTCTCTCTCTCCCAAATCAGCAAGAAGCTTGTTAAGTATTTAAATTTCCTTTCCTGTTTATGTTTCTAAAGATTTACTTTGGCATAATTCCTTCATATGACAGTGAAAGAGAGAGAGAGAGAGAGAGAGAGAGAGAGAGAGAGAGAGAGAGAGAGAGAGAGAGAGAGAGATCGCGGTCACCAAACTTCTTACTAATTATTATTGGAGACTTATTTTTTACCTCACTTTTGTTTTCATTCCTGTAACTTCTCGTCTCGTCTTGAAAAACCAATACCTCCTTCGTGGTGTATCTATTTTCTGAGCGCTGCATTTAGATATCGAGTTTCTCTGTTTATTTTTCAATATTCAGCCAAAAGTTTGCATATATTTATGTATGTGTATGTTTGCTACTCCTACTATTGCTACCACTGCTAATAATAATACTTCTACTATTACTTTTACTGCTATTGTTACTGGTACTACTACTACTACTACTACTACTACTACTACTACTACTACTACTACTACTACTACTACTACTACTACTACTACTACTGCTACTACTACTACTACCACCACTACCACCATTATGTTTTGTTAATTTCATCTCTTCCGCCTCCTACTCGGTTTTTTTTTTTTTCTTCTACTTCTTCTTTGCCTGATTGACGTAATATAAAAGTATATATATATATATATATATATATATATATATATATATATATATATATATATATATATATATATATATATTACTTTCAAAGGGCTCTAGTTGAAGTTACAAGTGTTTTTGATAATGTTCTTACCATTCTAGTGGAAGACTAACAAAATTTCTATATAATTAACAGGAAAAACAATCTTATGTAACTAGCTAATCATCACTGTGGTCTTTGAAAATAGTCGCGGTGAGCGTTTCAGATTACGAAGCATGGTTCTAATTCCAATGCCTTGTCTCCCCTACAGCCTTCCCCGCCAAACTCGGCCGGTGTCCCAGGCGGATGATGGACGCCTCGCTGTGTCCTGAGGGGCTGCAGGACCAGTGTTCCAGTGACGCAGACTGTTCCGGCAACGGGAAGTGCTGCTCCACTGGGTGCGCCAAAGTGTGCATCCGCCCCGTGAAGTCTGGTAAGTGTGCGAAAACATTATAACACATGGAAGCCGTTCATCTTGTCTTTTACTTGACTGTTTTTCTGTTTATCATGATGGATTCAGGTTCATCAGGTGAGTGTGTATGTTTGTCTGTGTTGATGTGCTGTGGTCATTCTGTATTTGTCTATTTGGTTGTATTAAAGCGAAGTTAAGGGGTTTTGTTTTCTGTTAGCGGTGGTTAATGAATAGATGAATGGGTGACGGAATGTGTATGAGTGACAATTTTTCATCCGGGACGCCACGAGTCAATCAGTCAGTCATTGTCAGCCAGCCACTCACTCACACGCGCTCTCGTCATAATACATCGTCACTTATCTTTTTATTCACTCACTCACTCACTCACTCATTCGTTCACTCACTTATCTGTTCTCTCACTCATTCATTCTTTCGTTCTATCATTCTCTCTTACATTTATTTACTTGGACTCATTTAAACACACTCACGCTTTCTCTCACTCATCACCCAACTCACTCATTCAATCACTAACTCATCCATCACTCTTTAATTCTCTATCTTCCAAACATCTCTCTCCACACATTCTTTCCTCTTTGTAATATCGTTGGCAGCTCCTCTTTTATTTGTTAGTTTTTCATATCTTTTTACATATATTTTTAATTCTTTTTTAGTTTTTTAATGTCTATTAGTTCACATCTTTCTATGATTTGGTTACGGCTCCATATGACCCTGGCTGTTGCGACGCCAAACCTCAATCAATCAATCAATCCACACTCTGCAACTCCCTCTTAATGCACACACAGGATAACATTACTACTACCTTCGTAACAGTCAATTCTCCTCATGCAGTGTTCTGTGTGTGTAGACGAGGCGAGGGCAGGAGTTCCTAATGCAATACTATCTAGATGTAAATGACTCGGATCTTGAGGTTCAAAGAGCAGAGCATGTCGCGTCACGTTAAAAGTGCAGGTCTGGTCGCCACTTTGTTTACATTTTAATTGGGTGCAGTTTAGCCACACGTTGGGCAAAGTAGGTAGAAAGGAGGGTTCAAGTCAAACACCGCCCTTGCTTACGTGTGTGGGAGTGGAAGAGAGAGAAAGAGAGAGGGGGGAGAGTGGATGGCAGGTAAACTGATAGAGAGCATATATTAAAAAGAAGAAATTTAAACAAAAAATTTGTTCCCCACATTGAAAAATAGTCATTTCTTGAGAGAGAGAGAGAGAGAGAGAGAGAGAGAGAGAGAGAGAGAGAGAGAGAGAGAGAGAGTGGGGAGGAAGTAAACTGAGAGCATGTATTAAAAGAAAAAAATAGAAATTAAAATAAAAAGATAGTTTCAAGTCAAAAAATGGTACTTCCTAGAGAGAGAGAGAGAGAGAGAGAGAGAGAGAGAGAGAGAGAGAGAGAGAGAGAGAGAGAAATAAGACTTTTCAATTAAAAGGAAAGGAGGGACGACTTGCAGACCTTAATGAGTGTGACGTGTTTGGCTCCATCTTGAGTGACTGTAATGCAATCAACAAGTAACTATATTGCATTAGCTGAGTGCCAGAGCTGAGTTGCTGAGTCAAGGCGAACTGCGGAGAACTAACCTTATGAGAGAGAGAGAGAGAGAGAGAGAGAGAGAGAGAGAGAGAGAGAGAGAGAGAGAGAGAGAGGGGAAATAGAGGGGGGAGAGGGCAAGGGAGTAGACACTGAATGGTCCGCCCAGCAACTGTTTGACTTTCATTACTGACAGACAAATACCTCTTCTTCCTCCTCCTCCTCCTCCTCCTCCTCCTCCTCCTCCTCCTCCTCCTCCTCCTCCTCTTTCTTTCTTTCTTTCTCTCCCTCCTCCTTGATTTTCTTTTACTTTTACTGTGCCTTCTCCTCCTCCTTCTCCTCCTCCTCCTCCTCCTCCTCCTCCTCCTCCTCCTCCTCCTCCTCTCTCCTCCTCCTCCTCCTCATCCTCCTCCTCCTCCTTCTCCTCCTCCTCCTCCTCCTCCTCCTCCTCCTCCTCCTCCTCCTCCTCCTCCTCCTCCTCCTCCTCCTCCTCTCTTTACATCACCCACACCTCCATCATTAAATCATATCTTCATCTTCTCTCCCCTCGCAATTCTTTTTCTCCTCTTCTTTCCCCTCCTTTTCCTCCTCTTACTCATAATCATCATCATCATCATCTATTCCTTGCTTCACACACACACACACACACACACACACACACACACACACACATTTTTCCCCTTCTGTGCTTCTTTGTCTTACTCTTTCATCTTTGTTTTATTTTATTTTCTCTCTCCCTCTTTTTCTCTCTCCTCCTCCTCGTCCTCCTCCTCCTCCTCCTCCTCCTCGTCTTCGTCCTCCACACTTCCTTCCTTTCTTCCTTTCTTCCTTCCTTCCTGGAGTCTCTTTGTCTGGCTTTCTTTTCCTTTTTCCTTGTCGTTCTTTGCTCCTTAATGCCTGCTACTTTATTCCTCGTGTTTGTCCTCCCAGCTTGAGTTTGTCGTCAAGGGAGAGGAGGACAAAGATACGAATGAATGAAAATGAGACAGAAGATGATGGAGTGTTTGAGAGGAACTGTGGAAGGAGGCGAGTGGAGAGAGAGAGAGAGAGAGAGAGAGAGAGAGAGAGAGAGAGAGAGAGAGAGAGACTGTACTTCAAATCAACACCTGCAAAACGAAGAAGAATGAGTGACGAAACGTATTAAAAGTAATAGATAAACGAAAAGAAAAAAAAATGAATAAAGAGGATGGAAGGAAGGGAAGAAAGAATGAACGTAAAGGGAAGCGATTGGCTGGAGGGAAAAAAGAATATTGAAACAAAGTAAAGCACAAGTGAACGGTGATTTTTTTCCTCCAATGCCAAAAAATAAAATAGTAACAAAAGAATAACAAAACTCTGTGTTTCACTGTTTGATCTGCTGCAGTCTCTGACAGCCAGACGTTACCCTACGGAACGAGCTCAGAGCTCATTATTTCCGATCTTCGGATAGGCCTGAGACCAGGCACACACCACACACCGGGACAACAAGGTCACAACTCCTCGATTTAAATCCCGTACCTACTCACTGCTAGGTGAACAGGGGCTACACGTGAAAGGAGACACACCCAAATATCTCCACCCGGCCGGGGAATCAAACCCCGGTCCTCTGGCTTGTGAAGCCAGCGCTCTAACCACTGTGCTACCGGGCGTGTGTGTGTGTGTGTGTGTGTGTGTGTGTGTGTGTGTTGCATTTTGAGGTGTATGAAAATTTTAGTCTGTTTGAGAGAGAGAGAGAGAGAGAGAGAGAGAGAGAGAGAGAGAGGTGTTGTTTTCGCTTTCTTGTATGAAATGTTTCTACTTCAGCTTTTCTCTTTCTCTTTCTCTCCCCTCCTATCCTTTCATTCTCCCTCCTCTTCTCTTTCTCTCTTCTTTTCCATTTTCCCCTTTCATCCCTTGTTCATTATTCTCTTTGTTTCTCTCTGCTATTCTCTTCCATTCCGTTTCTACTCTTTTCTTTTTTTTCATCCTTTCTTCTTTTACATCTTCATGCACCTTATTCTTCCCTTTCCTCTTCCTTTTCTTTCACTCCTCTTCTTCCTTCATTTTCTCCCCTCTGTTGTTCTCTTCTCCTTTCCTTTGTTTTCTTTTGTATTTGCATTCCTTTGTACATTTCTCTCTCCTTTTTTTCCCCTCCTCTTTCATATACTCCAGCTCACTTTCCCACACTGCCCCTCCTACATTCTCATCTCCCTATTTCAACTTTTTTTTTCTCTTTCTCTTTCCCACCTCCTCCTCCTCCACCTCCTCCTCCCCGTCCTCCATTCTCATCTCCCTATCTCATCTCCCCGCCACATGGTTCCCGCCTCACCAGCCAGCCAATGGGAAAGAGGCTGGTGGTGCGTCGTTAATTTTTATTGGTGGAGATGATTATGGGGCGAGCAGGTGCGAGTTTGTGATTGGTGGACGTAGTGATGACAGGAAGCGGGAAATTTGAAGTGGTGGTGGTGGTGGTGGTGGTGGTGTAATGGTAGTTGATGTGGTGGTAAAGGTGATGGAGGCTGGTGGTAATGGTAGATTGTGGTGGTGGTGGTGGTGGTGATGTAGGTATAAAGGGTTTTTTAGTTTAGGTTAGGTTTGGTTAGAAAAATGGAGGCCGCCGTGGTACAGTGGAACCATGCATGCTTTGGGGTCCGAGTGGTCTCCAAGCGCACGGGTTCGAATCCTGTCCACGGTCCGAGTGTAGGTTGGGCTTCACACTCGGGGCAACGGTTTCCAGCGGGTGGGCTTTGAGATAGGAGGTACCCCAAAAAGTATTTCCTTTAGCCCATAAATTCCCGTGAAAAGCCCACATGGTATAAAAAAAAAAAGGTTACGTTAGTTTATTTGAGGTTAGGTTAGGTTAGGTTAGGTTAGACTCTATTAAGAAAAGTTAGGTTAGATAGAAGCAGAGTAATATTAGGTTAAAAGCCACGAAGGATTAGGTAACGTAAGATTAGACTAGATAAACTAAGGTCAAGATAAGATAGATTCCTAAGGTTAGATGAGGCGAGGTGAACTTAAGTTAGGCAAGGTCGACCAGATAACATAAAATTAGCCAAAATATCATTAAAACAAAATGAAAACAAATTATAGTACGTTGCATTAAGTGAGATCACGTTAGGGTGAGTTAAAGGTGCAGGTGGTGAAGGTGGTGGTAATTATAATGCAGTATAATCCCTCTGGCTTTACTATTTGCTTTACTTTCATAATGAAGCTTACGGTCTGCCTTCTCTCCCGAGGGTCATAAAGAACGCAACTCAACCCTGATCTAATATTCCCTCAGCACTTGATTAGCAGCGAGGAGGAGGAGGAGGAGGAAGAAGAGGAGGAGGAAGAAGAAAAGAAGAAATTGGGGGGAGAAATATAAGGAAGCTGGAGTTGGTGTTTGTTAATGAAGAGGAGGAGGAGAAGGGAAAAGAGAAGAAGAAGAAGAAGAAGAAGAAGAAGAAGAAGTAGTATTGAACCATGAAAGAAGTACACGAGAACAAAAAGCAGCAGCAGACTTCTTGCCCTTTGCGAATCTTGTGAAGGAAGAGGAGCAAGAAGACTAGGTGGAGGAGGAAGAAGATGAAGAAGAAGAAGAAGAAGAAGATGGAGGAGGAGGAGGAGGAGGAGGAGGAGGAGGAGGAGGAGGAGGAGGAGGAGGAGGAGGAGGAGGAGGAGGAGGAAAAGGAGAAACACAACAATAGCAATATCATTATAAGAGGAGGAGGAAGAGGAGGAGGAGGAGGAGGAGGAGGAAGTGGCAGGAGAAAAAACAGGAGAAGAAAAGAACATGGAGAAGAAAAAAGGCAATAACAGCAACAAAACAACAAAAAACCACCACCTACAACAACAAAAACTAAAAAATGAAGAAAAAATTAAGAAGAAAGAAAGAGAAGACAACTACAAAAAAATAGGAAAGAAAAAAGAAAAAGAGAATAGCACCAATGGAATACTAATAATCTTAATCGCTTCCTTGACAGTGGTGGAACGAGGCGCGAGGCAACACGAGAAGGAAATCCAATAGTCCTCTTTGTGAATATCCAGCTAGTCTCACTGATACACGGTGTGGTGGTGGTGGTGGTGGTGGTGGTGATGGTAGTGGAGGAGGAGGAGGAGGAGAGTAAAGAAGAAGAGGAGGAAGAAAAAAGTAAAGGAGAAGTAGGAAACGAAGAGAGGATGAGAAGGAATAAGAGAACAAGAAGGAAGAAGAGGAAGAAGAGAAGCAGGAATGGAGTAGGAGGAGGAGGAGGAGGAGGAGGAGGAGGAGGAGGAGCAGGAGGAATGAGAGAATGAGATGGAAGGAAGGGGAAGATTAAGCAGGAATGAAGGAAGACGAAGGAAATAACAGAACGAACAAAGTAATAATTTATTATGGATAATTGTCAAAATGAGAGAGAGAGAGAGAGAGAGAGAGAGAGAGAGAGAGAGAGAGAGAGGTTAAAAGTTGTGATAAATAGAAAGAAAAGACAAATTATATGATTATAAGCTTAAGAACAATAAATGATGAACCAAATACACACACACACACACACACACACACACACACACACACACACACACACACACACACACACACACACACACACACACACACGGTCTCGCTAATATCAGCAGTGTAATAATGTTGTGTTGATATTATGCAAAAAAAAAAAAAAGATTGCTTGCTCTTGTAATAATCAAACCTGTATTTCTATTTTTCCTTATTGTTGTCATTATTATTATTTGCTTCCTCATATTCCTACGTGTTTATTTTTTTCCCATTTTCTATTTCATCCAGATCCTGTTTAGTATTGTCCCGGTTCATATACGACTCCTAGTAATTATTGGAATTCTCTCTCTCTCTCTCTCTCTCTCTCTCTCTCTCTCTCTCTCTCTCTCTCTCTCATTTACGTTTTTGTGTTCCGGTATTTACGTTCACAAGTTTTTCTTTTCTTTATTTTCCTTTTATTTTCCTTTTTTTTATCTTTTTCACTCCGATTTTTTTTTCGTTGTAATTTGTTTATATTTGCTTTTGTTATCGCGTGACTATTTCAGTGTGTGTGTGTGTGTGTGTGTGTGTGTGTGTGTGTGTGTGTGTGTGTGTGTGCTTCTGCGCTTTTAGCATTTTACGTGTGTTTAACGTGTTTAGTTATTGGTCTATGCTAATTATTGGAATTATGGACGTTTTCTATGTGCTTTAGTTGATAAAATGTCTATCTATCTATCTATCTATCTGTCTCTCTAAGTGTCTATCCATCTCTCGGTATATGTATTTATTTATCTATCGCTTATCTATCTTTATCTAACGATCTTTGTGCGTGTGCGTGTGTGTGTGTGTGTGTGTGTGTGTGTGTGTGTGTGTGTGTGTGTGTGTGTGTGTGTTTGTGTGTGTTTGGTCTTTAATCTTTGCGTGCTTTGGTGGTGCCTGGATATAGTTTTGTTTGTTTTCCACTGCAAGTTTTCGGAGGTTGGAGGATGAGTAGAAGGGGGACGTGTGGCAGGAGGCGGGTGGCGGGTGGCGGGTAGCGGGTGGCGGGTTGCGGGCTCAGGAAAGGAAAAGAACAGAAGTACAAGTATAGACTCCCTGGCCGCTATTATATGCTTCATGGATTTACTATTCCGTATACGTGTGAGCTTTGAATCCTTAAACCACTTCGAATTAACATTACAACCACTATCAATTAACCTTAAGAATATAATAAGTCTTTTGTTTTACTCTACTTCAATAATGGGACACATTTTTACCTTGAGATTTGTGTACGATTAGACCATGTTATTTTACATTAGGAAAAGTCTATAGAGGTTAGAAGATCATTGGCCAAAGTTTTCACCATCTTAATCCCCCACATGAGTTTCAGAAGGTGCATGAAATCACCAAATAGTAACAAGAATGAATATGAAAAATGCGTCATGGTGCTCAATGAAGTAAACGTTTTCGAATATCAAACACTATTTTCAAAGACTACAGAGAAAACTAGTCACGTGCTTAGTATTATAAGAGGCTGCCGTGGTGCAGTGGAACCATGTGTGCTTTGGGGTCCGCGAGGTCTCCAAGCGCATGGGTTCGAATCCTGTCCAACGGTCCGAGTGTAGGTTGGGTTTCCTCACTCGGGGCAACGGTTTCCTAGCGGGTGGGCTTTGAGATAGGAGGTACCCTAAAAAGTATCCTCTTTAGCCCAGAAATTCCCGTGAAAAGCCCACATAGTATAGATAAAAAAAAATGAATAAAAAAAAATAAGATGGGAGTCGGAAGGTGTTTTTCGTTCAGTGACTGCCACGTGTACAGCGAGTCTCCAGAATAAAATTGAAGAAAAAGGCTAATTACATCATCTTTGGGAGAGAGGGAGTGTCTCGGAGGTGGGGCGATGAGAAGGGTGTGGGGCGGGGAGAGAGAGAGAGCAAGAGGAGGGGGTGAGGGAAGGTGGGGAAGAGAGCACACAGTCAGCTAATTGTGTTTTTCTGGAGTGACAGGAGACTTTCTAATTGTTGTTAATCTGGTGGTGGGTTGACCTGAAGCTGCACTTTCTCTCTCTCTCTCTCTCTCTCTCTCTCTCTCTCTCTCTCTCTCTCTCTCTCTCTCTCTCTCTCTCTCTCTCTCTCTCCCAGTTGCATTCGTTCGCTTACTTCCTTACTGTTTTTATCATTTAAAGGTCAGGATATGTAAATTTTTGAAATCCAGAATTTAGAAGTGATTTTTTTTCATTCCTGTGCTGTGTTGAAGCTGAAATGTTGGCGGGAAAATGTTGCCGGAAGAACGTTGCTTGGGACTTGTGGCGTGAAATGAGTCAAGAAATAGTGGAAGGTATTAGTGGAAATCAGTAGAAATAACGCAAGGTATTAGTGTTGTACGTATTGGTTTTGTAAATAAGAGAATAACTAAACAATGCTTCTGGTGTACGTACTGAGTGAGGGAAAAGAGATTGGTTATATAAAGGGAATTACTGATTTGAATGTTGAGTTAGGAAATAGAGGAATAAGTGCAGGGTTTGTATTTTAGTGAGGGAGAAAGAGGAATAAATAGAGAGCAGTTCTTGGTTCGTGTATTGAGTTGGGAAAATAAAGAAATAAGTAGAGGTATTATTATGCTATGTATTGATAGAGAAACAGAAGAATAAGTACTGGACATAAATACGTCTCTATTGAAGGAGAAAATAAAATAGTTATAGAATATTATTATTCTACTTAATAATACTGTAGTTATTCTGCCTCTACTCCCCCTCCTGTCCCTCTTCGTCCTCTTACTGATATCTACACATTGTTTTATTCTAGTGATATATCCCAATTATTTCTTATTATTCTGCTTCTCCCCATCTCATGTCCCTCCTCCTCCTCTTACTGTTACCTTCTTGTTCTATTCATTATGTATTAGTGACCTGTTTCCTTTTGGTTCAGTAACGTCTCCCTTGAACTTTTTTTTCTAATTTCCTGTAAGTAGAGTTCATTCGTTTAGTATTTGCATTGGCAGCGTGGAGAGCAATTAACTTTTCCCTCAGTCCTCCTCGATCTTATTGTCTCGCGTCGTGACGGCTGATTTACTTTGACTCTTTCTCTATGCATGTTTTAGCTTCCCCCTCTTTCAGTGCTTTATTTAATTGCCTCCATCCATGCATGCTTTACCGAACTCTCTCTCTCTCTCTCTCTCTCTCTCTCTCTCTCTCTCTCTCTCTCTCTCTCTCTCTCTCTCTCTCTCTCTCTCTCTCTCTCTCTCTCTCTCTCTCTCTCTCTCTCTCTCTCTCTCTCTCTCTCTCTCTCTCTCTCTCTCTCTCTCTCTCTCGTTCAGCTTAATCTCCTTTGCGTATTTCAACCGCTGTTTCCTGGCGTAACATGGCGATACAAGTTTATTTTTTTCACCTTTCCTTACTTTATTTTACCTTACATTACCTTACTTTATTTTTCCTTACCTTATTTTACCGTACCTCATCTTACTTAACCTCCTTACCTTACAATACCTTATTTTATCTCACCTTACCTTGCCATACCTTATCTTCCTCATGCATTTTATACTTTTTCTCTCCTTTCTTTTTCTTATGGTATAGTGCATTGCTTTCCCTCACATCTCGCCTTCAGTTCACTTTTCGTACCTTACACTAACTCAATGTCATATCTTTAATCTGACTTCTTTACCTTATCTTACCTTACCTCATCTTAGTTACCCTACCTTACCTTATCTTACCTTATTTCACCGTACTTTTCTTCATCTTGCTTTACCTTTAACGTTCTTTCCGCTTGTTGTGATTGTATGAATGGTATATGGCAATGATAACTAACAATTTCAAATCACTCACTCACTCAGTCAATCACACAAACAAAACGAAAAAATAAAACAAAACAGAAGACATGAAATAATAAAATACGTATAACAATAGGAAGAAAAAAAACAATGACAGGAGTTTCTGATTTTTTTCTATTGTTTTGTGGAAAGGTAAATCCCAAAGGCAGGGGATTCCCGGCCTTGCTCCTCCCCACGCATCCCCTTTAGTCTCGTGGCGTGGACAACTCAGGGAAGACGGAAGCAATTATTTGGTGGCCTCGCAGCGGAGTCACAGCAAAGAAAGGAAGGCAAATGATGGTTGTGATAATTGTAGTGGCGGTGATGGTGGTGGTGGTGGTGGGGGTGGTGGTGGTGGTGGTGGTGGTGGTGGTTGTAACAGTAGTAGTAGATATATAACGTACAAAAAGTTATCTCTTTACTTCAGAAAATATAACACCACCATCTCTACTAGCAATTACTACTACTACTACTACTACTACTACTACTACTACTACTAGTACCACAAGGAAGACGAAAGCAATTATTTTGTCTCCACGCAGCTGTTGATAACTTTCCTAATGAATGATAATTTAATTCTGAGCTAAGTGAAAACATGATAGTAGTAGTAGTAGTAGTAGTAGTAGTAGTAGTAGTAGTAGTAGTAGTAGTAGTAGTAAAACCAACAAGAACAATAATAATAATAATAATAATAATAATAATAATAATAATAATGATAATAATAATAATAATAATAATAATAATAATAATAATAACAATATTAATAGTAATAATAATGTTAACAGTAAAGATTATGAAACAAAAAAAAAAGTACTCATTATTTCTGCTGCAATAATAAATGAGTAATTTCACGCTAACATTAATGATACTAATAATGACAAAGATCTGACACACCCACGTATAATCATTCTCATTGTTCTTATCATAAAGCAAAAAAGCTGGATTCTAATAATTATAATAATAATAATAATAATAATAATAATAATAATAATAATGATAATGATAATGTAAAGATATCTGATACATCAAACACAACCACCTACCTACACACGTACACACACGTACACACACAAACATCATCATTCTCATTAAATTTGTTGCAACACAGAAAATAATATGGCACTTACGCAGCGTTGGCTTACACTCCTCCCACGGGCAACACTCCACCTGCAATTATGAGCGTGCTTCATTTCATAGTAATCTGTTGTCTTTTAGCTGCTTGTCCACCAGTGTATATGAGGCCATAAGGGAAGGTGCAAGGAGTTATCAGATCTTTCCGTAGAGTATGTTTGGTGTTATTCGGGTTAGTATGAACACAAGAATATGAAAAAAATAAAGGAAGCTGCAAGAAGCCATCAGGTCTACACGTGAGAATGCTAGTCGGGTTAGTAAGAACACAACAATATGAAAAAAAATAAAGGAAGCTGCAAGAAGCCATCAGATCTACACGTGGAAATGTTAGTCGGGTTAGTAAGAACACAAGAATATGAAAACAAAATAAAGGAGGTTACAAGAAGCCATCAGATCTACACGTGGCAGTCCATGTCTAAAACCTGACTACTTATTTCCTCCTGTCATTTCCATTCATAAATTTGTTCTATGTTCTTTTAAAAGCTTCACATCAACTCCGCGCTAAAATCCTGATTGCTAAATGTATTCACACGGTAGCTCAGTGGTTAGAGCGCTGGCTTCACAAGCCAGAGGACCGGGGTTCGATTCCCCTGCCGGGTGGAGATATTTGGGTGTGTCTCTTTCACGTGTAGCCCCTGTTCACCTAGCAGCGAGTAGGTACGGGATGTAAATCGAGGAGTTGTGACCTTGTTGTCCCGGTGTGTGGTGTGTGCCTGGTCTCAGGCCTATCCGAAGATCGGAAATAATGAGCTCTGAGCTCGTTCCGTAGGGTAACGTCTGGTTGTCTTGTCAGAGACTGCAGCAGATCATCTACCACTCTGTTTGAAAACCATCTTCCTCTCTCTGTTTTTTTAATCTGACTCTCGAGCTTGACTTCATTATTTCATGTTATATCCCGATAATATGACGGAGGAGAGATAAATTAGTCATATTTGTTATCTATTTGCTTTATAATCGAGGTACAATACTAATACCATTATCACTGAGTAACTTAATCACACACGAAATAGAACCAGTTGAAATTGTTTCTGTTCTGCGTACGGATATGCATGTAGATGTGGGAGAGATACGCTACTGTACCATTTATTATTTGTCTGCTTCACAACCAACGTGTATTAATACTTCAGACTCTAGGCAACATAACCAGGCACGAAGTAGAACTATTTGAAGTTGCATGTGTTCTTGTAGACGAGTATATAAACAGGTTGAGAAAGCTAAAACTATATATATTATTTACTTGTTTCAAAACTGAGGTGTAATACTAACATGTGTATCTCTGCGCAGCGAGACCAGTGCAGTTCATCACTGAGTGTCATAACCGGAGGAGCCTATCATTGTCATCGAGAGTGAAGCAATAATATGAAATCAAATGTATTATTACGAGTATGTAGAATGAGGGAAGTTTATGTCATACTTATTATATCTGCTTGTTTCCAAATCGAACCACGATACAAACGCTACGGGCACTGAGCAGCTCAGCCACTGGAGCTTATCATCATTAGCGAACGTAAAGCAGTAATAGGAAACTGAATATACTTTGTCTACGAGTGTATAGCGAAGTGAGGGGGTAAATAGTTATTAGCTTCAAGATTGAGGTATACTAATACTAACATAACGTGAGCAGTCTATTATTGGCGAAAGCGAAGCGGTAACCGGAAATTGGATATACCTCGTCTGCGAACATATAGCAAGAAGATTTTAGTATCGTATATAGCACTGACTTCAAAATTGAGGTGTAAGGCTAACACAACGTAAATAGACACTAATGAATACTAGTTGGGACAGAGTATATAAATTCTGCCTACAAACACATGCTAAGAAAGGAGATCATGTCATTTATTATTCATGATTGTCACTGCTTTCAAAATCAAGGAGCAATATCAACAAATCTACCACTGCGCAGCACAGACTGTCCAGCTTACCATTATTGCCAAGGATCATTAATCTAGATATATTCTGTGTAAGAGTATATAAAAGGGGAAGAATTCACGTCATATCCATCCACAATTTCAAGGTATGTTATAACCACTGCAATTGCTAAAAACAACTTCCTTACACACAAAGAACGACTACATAGGTCAAACGACATTCATTCTATTTGCTCTGGAGGTTATTCATTACCCTGTAGCTTCAGAACCAAGGCATAACACCAACATAGCCATCACTAAGCAGCACAAGCAGGCCAGCTCACCATTATTAGCAGGAGTGACGGAGCAACATGCAGTGTGGAGCAGCGGTAGTCGCTCCGCACACACACGAGACGCTGCCGACGATACATGGACTCGTGTCGGCCTCATTAAGACCAGGCTCGCTTCCCGACTGCCAGGGCGAGGACGGGGACGAGGCACAATGAGCGAGGACACGGCGTAATGAGCCTTGGTGGGGGGAGGGACAGGAAAGGGAAGGATAGAAGCAAGGGAGAAAGGGAGGAGGAGAGGAGGGAGCTATACAGGGAAGAAGTGGTGGTGGTGGTGGTAAGGCGAAGGATAAACGTTTAGTGTGTGTGTGTGTGTGTGTGTGTGTGTGTGTGTGTGTGTGTGTGTGTGTGTGTGTGTGTGTGTGTAATAAGGGTGTCCAGTTTCGGTGTTAAGGATGGTGTCGTGTGGATGGTGAGGATGTGATGTGGGTGAGTTGTGAGTGGGGATGATGGTGGTCGTGGTGATGTTAACGTGGGTGAGTTGTGGATGGTGGTGGTTGGTGATGGTGGTGGTGGTGGTGGTGGTGGTGGTGGTGGTGGTGGTGTGCAGTGAGGTTGGGCACTCTGCTGTACACAGTGGTTGCCTGCTTGACTGACTGGAAATGTCGGCTAATTTCATCGTTGATTTAATTTGCTGAAATGTTCTTGTGGGGAATTTCGGTCCATATTTTTGCTCCCTTTCCTTCATAAGGACTGTTTTCAGCGGTCAGTCTAATCATTCGCTATGTTCTCTTGCTGTTGATTCCCATTAAAAGTGCAAAATTTAAGTTAGATTAATATTACACTGTAGAAATACCTGTGAAAATCTAAATACATCCATTTTGGCGAATTTATTTCCTGTGTTAGTTTAGGAACCTTATTAGTTCGTCAATATACTTGTAAAACGCCACAAAAACTCAATAATATTCACTGGAGCTTGTTAGATGTCAGTTGAATTATGATACATTGAAACATTACCAACACTGACCCTCGACTTGCACTTTAACTACTCGAAAGCCAAGAAAATAAAGAAAGACGCAAGAAATCATCAGACCGACACATGCCAGTCCCTTTATTTCCTTTTCCTGGTTCGCTTCTCGGTGGTGAAAGCGAAGCCCAGCCTTCCTTGCCCCTTCTACAGAAGTGTTTGTTGAGACTACATACTTGATATCTCCCTCAAGACTCTTCCCTCTAATTATCTTACACTGGTGCTGCTGCGTACGGAGCTACAATTTTTATGGTGCTTAATTGAATTGCAGCCTTTCCCTTCTTCCTTTGTGAACTGGTATGTTATAATATTCTGACCTTATCGTTCATATATAGATGTTTATTTGGACAATTCCTGCCACCAGTGCTCTTCCAAAAACACTTTCACGAGACTTTGTAATTATCGTACAGTGGTGCTGACTACGATACCGATGTAATGAATAATTGAAGTCCAGTCCTTCCTTCCTTCCTTTGTGGACTATGCGATATAATATTCTGATAGTTTCCGCTGCTCTGTTGACATTTACGAATATTCCATGTGAGTTTTATTTCCACGGAACCATTTTCGTCTTTGGGTAAGCTGATGTTTTAAAAGTTTCTAGCCAGGAAGCATTACAATATTGCCTGCATGGAAAACCGCAAAATGTTACCGACCTTGTTCATATCGAAATTTACACTGAAAGGGAATATTTGATTTATAATACATTTAAAATACCTCGCAGATTAATCTATCATGACATATGGAAACAATGAAAGAGTGCTGAAGTAAAATTATTAATGCAAAAAAAAAGGATCATGAAATAATGAAGAGACAAAGACACTGATAGAAACATGAACACTTGACAAAATATACAAAAAAGAAACATAAATTGCTTTTGATAAAACAAATAGTAAAAACAACAAACCCACATATACGTACAACTATGTACGTCTACACTTCACACACGTCACACAGATTTCCATCCTTCTAAAGTTAGTATCAGAGGGGATAAACTTGTGGAAAGCAGCAATTAGTCATCACCGGAGAGAGAGGAGAAGGTGAGACAAGGAGGAGGGACGTGTCAGGAGGCTGGATGAAGGGTGGAGAATGAAAGACCGTAGACGTGAGATAAATTATGCAAAGAAGATCGCGTGTGGGTGAAATAATAGAGACAGGGGGAAGGAGAAGGACAAGAAGCTGAGACAGTAGTGTGGTCGTGAGGTGTCAGGGTATGTATATAGGAAGGAAGGCGAGAGATGATGAGAAATGATGGGAAAATGTTGCAGTCAGGTGAATAGTTGATACATTGACACCGTGAAGAAAGAATGGAGGGAAGGAAAGATAGAAACAGTGATTGGTTGATAAAGTGAGTGAATAAAGTGACACGACAAAGCAAACATATGGAATTGAAAAACTTGGGATTGAAATGTATAATGTATAGATAGACGACGTGTGTGTGTGTGTGTGTGTGTGTGTGTGTGTGTGTGTGTGTGTTCTGAATAGTTTACGCTGGTATGGAAGAGAGAGAGAGAGAGAGAGAGAGAGAGAGAGAGGTGGAATCAGTCGAACACAAATATAGAACTAGATAAAACAAAATATAAATAAAACAGAGGAGTGTCTAGAATTTCAACAACACACACACACCAACACAAGCCACAAAAACAGTCATCTAAAAAGTGCCAAACAAGAATCCTTACTACAGAGTGTGTGTGTGTGTGTGTGTGTGTGTGTGTGTGTGTGTGTGGAGGAGTGGAGTGTGTGGAGGTCAAATACAGGGCGCCGCGGTGGAATGAGGCGCTTAAAGGTGGAATGGACTCGTGCGGAATTGAAATCAAACCACGTATTGATCGTAAAATGTAAATGAGGGTGTTGTGAAAAGCCAACAGCCACATTTGCTGCTCACCGCCTCAGGTCAGGAGTTCATCGCTCAACGCACTGCATCTGTCACACGTCCACACCACACAAACTCCCTTCTTTCCTGGATTTTCTCGTCTTTTCTTGGTCGTTGTGAAGATTGTAATGTTGTTCTGCATTTCTCGTGTCTTTATTGATCTTTGTTGTGGTGGTGGTGTTTTTTATATATAGTTTGAATGGTTGTACTTTTTTTGTTGATTTCATACGTCCACACCATACAAACTCCCTTCACTCCTGTATTTTCTCGTCTTTTCTTGGTCGTCGTGGAGATTGTAAAGTTGTTCTCTATCCCTTGCGTCTTTATATATCTGTGTTGTGGTAGTAAGGTGTTGTTGTGTAGCCTGAATTGTAGTATTTATCTGTTAATTTCAGACATCCATACCACACAAATTTCCTTCATTCCTGTATTTTCTCGTCTTTTCTTGGTCGTCCTAGGGATTGTAATGTTCTCTATCTCTCCCTTCTTTATTTATCTTTGTTGTGCTGGTATTTTTTTTTTGTTTGAATGGTTGTACTTTTCTGTTTATTAATATGCGTAAGATAGTTTGTGGAGATTGTATGTAATGTTTTCTGTGGGACTTCATTTGTTCGACTATATTATTCTTATTTACTCTTAGCTTCAGATCATATGACTAGATGGATAATACGAGTTTATTCCTATTTACATTGCACGTTTTAATGCCCAAAATTTAAAGTTAAATAGCGAAGCAACATTACTTTTGTCTGATATGTCTCTTCTAACCTTTTGTCCCTTTAAAAGTACGTAGATAAATAAAATACAAGACTTACTTCCCGCAGAGGCACAGCTCGTAAGGGAAATAGCGACATAGATTTATAGAGTTTACTTCACCCAGGTCAAAATTCACTAGCAAAGACACAATTTCAAACTAGTATATCTTTTTTTTTTATTATAATGTTACCTCACTCAGATCAAAAATTCAATAACAAAGACCCAATTTCAAACCACTATGTCGTTTTAATCATTTGTCCCTTAGTAAATTAAAGAAACGTAATTTCCTGCAAACACACACCTCGTAAGGGAAACAGCAATATATGTATATTTTCACTGTTTGCTTCTACTCACTTTCATTTTTATTGTATATGTCTCACCTTTTAACCTTTCGTGTCTTTGAAATAAAAACACAACTCCCTGCAGACACACAGCTCGTAAGGGAAGCAGCAGCATACATCTTAACTATTTACATCAGTCACATCAACATTTAATAGCGAATACACATCACTTTTAAGATATGTCTTTTTCTTTCACTATTTCCTCCCTTAAATAATGCACTACTCCCCGCAGACACACAGCTCGTATGAGGGAGGCAGCAACATATACTGTTTATTTCCACCCAGATCAGCATTCAATAGCGAACACACATCACTTTCATCCAATTTGTCTTTTCTTTTAACCTTTTCCTCTCTTAAAAATGCACTACTCCCCGCAGACACCTAGCTCGTATGAGGGAGGCAGTAGCATATACTGTTTATTTCAACCCAGATCAACATTCAGTAGCGAACACACATCACTTTTATCCAATATATCTCTTCTTTTAACGTATTCCTCCCTTAAATAAAGCGTTACTTCCCGCAGACACACCGCTCGTATAAAGGAAGCAACAACTTACATTTCCACTGTTTATTTCCACCCAGATCAGCATTTAATAGCGAACACACATCACTTTCATCCAATTTGTCTTTTCTTTTAACCTTTTCCTCTCTTAAAAATGAACTACTCTCCGCAGACACACCGCTCATATGAGGGAGGCAGCAACATACATTTACACTGTTTATTTCCACCCAGTTCAACATTTGATAAGGAGCACACATCACTTTTATCCAATATGTCTCTCTTTGTCACTAATTCCTTCCTTAAATAAAGCATTACTCCCCGCAGACACTCATCTCGTATAAAGCAAACAACAGCATACATTTACACTGTTTATTTCCTCCCAGATCAACATTTAATAAGGAGCGCACACCACTTTTATCCAATATGTCTCTCCTTTTAACGTCCCCCTATCTTAAAAAGCTTGAAAGGGAAGCAGCGGTAACATGCATTTACACTGTTTACTTCACCCCAGATCAACACTGAATAGGAAACACGTATCACTTATTATCACTTATCACTTTTATCTATTCTTTTAACCTTCTCCTCCCTTTAAAATAAAAAAAAAAAGATGGAAAGGAAAACAACAACACACATTTACACTGTTTATATCCACCCATATCAAAATTCAATCGCCCACCAACATCGCTACTGCCATTGTACCATTCCGACCTTTCCCGGCTGGCCCTCTCTGTGCCAGGAATCCAAGACCATTAAATTCTTACTGTGCGATGAGGGGAGTTCCACGTTGTATATTTCCTTGCATCAACATTTAATAGTCTGGCAGTTATTCCTTCGATTTTTGTTTCTCTCTCTCTCTCTCTCTCTCTCTCTCTCTCTCTCTCTCTCTCTCTCTCTCTCTCTCTCTCTCTCTCTCTCTCTCTCTCTCTCTCTCTCTCTCTCTCTCTCTCAACTGTTTCAACCCAACAAGAGCTACAATACTAGCGCTTTGTTTTTATTTTTTGTTTTGTTTCATTTCGTTATTTTTTAGCTTCCAGTGGTAAGAGTTTTTGAGAGAGAGAGAGAGAGAGAGAGAGAGAGAGAGAGAGAAAATATATATTAGTCTGAATAAATCGAATTATTGTCATTATTACTCGGATAAATATGTACATCTCTCTCTCTCTCTCTCTCTCTCTCTCTCTCTCTCTCTCTCTCTCTCTCTCTCTCTCTCTCTCTCTCTCTCTCTCTCTCTCTCTCATTAAGGGATTTTCTCAAGTCTCCCCATCTCCTCACAGTTTCTATCTTCTCTGCACATAATTACGTTCAGAATTTCACTCCACCTCAGTATTTTCTTCCCGCTTATTGTTGCCAAGCGGATCAGATTCCATTACTGCATTGTCTTATCATGAACGTGGCTGTGTGTGTGTGTGTGTGTGTAATTCACCTCGGTCGTTTGCTGATCACCCAGCCAGTCTTCCCTATTACGGAGCGAGCTCAGAGCTCATAGACCGATCTTCGGGTAGGACTGAGACCGCAACACACTCCACACACCGGGAAAGCGAGGCCACAACCCCTCGAATTAAATCTCGTACCTATTTACTGCTAGGTGAACAGGGGCCACACATTAAGAGGCTTGCCCATTTGCCTCGCCGCCCCAGGACTCGAACCCGGCCCTCTCGATTGTGAGTCGAGCGTGCTAACGTGTGTGTGTGTGTGTGTGTGTGTGTGTGTGTGTGTTTGAAGTTCCGTGTTTTTTATTCATTTTTTTTCTTTTGTATAGTTTGTAGTGTTAATTTATCCTTCCCTTACGTTTTTCTTCCTTCTTTCTTTTTCCTTTCTTCTTAGCGCCATATTCAGAAACTTTTTCCTCTCTCACCGCGACCATTTTTAAAGACCACAGAGACGATTAGCCGAGTTCTAAAGAGTATTTTTCCTGTTGATAATGCAGAAAACTTGTTAACATGTCACTAGAATCTCGGAAACACCCTTAAAAATCCGTTTCACTTCAACTTTGAGGCCGCCGTGGTACAGTGGAACTATGCGTGCTTTGGGATCCTAGAGGTCTCCAAGCGCACGGGTTCGAATCCTGTCCAAGGTCTGAGTGTAGGTTGGGCTTCCTCACTCGGGGCAACGGTTTCCTAGCGGGTGGGCTTTAAGATAGGAGGTACCCCAAAAGTATCCCCTTTAGCCCATAAATTCCCGAGAAAAGCCCACATGGTATTAAAAAAAAAAAAAAACTAGACCCCTTTAAATGTAGTGAAAGTGCTGTGGGGCGGGGAGGTGTTCTGGACCGCGAGAATATTCAAAGACTACAGGGACGATTAGCCGAGTTCTAAAGAGTATTTTTCCTGTTGATAATACAGAAAACTCCTTAACATGTTACTGGAATTACAAAAACATCCTTAAAAATCCGTGTCACTTCAACTAGAGCCCTTTGAAAATAGTGAGGCGTGGAAGTGTTTCGGACCTCGACAATTTTCAAACACCACAAAGACGATTAGCCGAGATCTAAAGAGTATGTTAATAATACGGAAAACTCGTTAACGTGTCACTAGAATTACAGAAACACCCTTAAAAATCCGTGTCACTTCAACTAGACCCCTTTGAAAACAGTGAAGGTGCTGTGAGGCGCGAAAGTGTTTCAGAATATGTGCTTTAGTTTTCTAATGTGCTGTTTGTGATATTGTATTGTTTATGTTTCCTGCATTTTTGTTGTATTGTGTAAAGTTTATTTCGTCAACTTCTATATTTTCTTCTTTTCTTCTTTTTATTCAGTGTTTTATTACTTACCCTTTATTTTTATTATGTTTTTATTTATGATTTTTGTTGATTTATTTTCTTCTTCTTTTTATTAATTCGCCGTCTTATTTTTCTTTTACTTTTTTTTTTTTCTTTCTTTCACTTTTCCTTTATTTTTTCATGTTCTTATTTGGTTTTTCTCTTTTTTCTATTTTGTCTTCCGTTGATTTCTTTGTCTTTTTATATTTCTTTGATTATATTCTTTATTTTACCTTTTTTATTCATCCAATCTTCGTCTTTATTTATTATATTTATTTGTCAATTATTTTCTTTTCTATTACATTATTTTTATAGTTTATCTTTTCATTCCGCTTGTTTATCGCCTCGCAACCTTCATTTTTCCTTTATTTATCACTATTTTTGTTTTATTATTATTATTATTATTATTATTATTATTATTATTATTATTATTATTACTTCATTGTATTTGTTGCATTACTTTCCCCAGAGTCAGAATGTGCCACTTTATTCCTCTCTCTCTCTCTCTCTCTCTCTCTCTCTCTCTCTCTCTCTCTCTCTCTCTCTCTCTCTCTCTCTCTCTCTCTCTCTCTCTCTCTCTCTCTCCATTTATCATGCAGGTCTTAATTTTTTGTGCACTTCTTAATCCACTTCGTCTCATTTTTCATTATTTTCTCCCATGAATATTATACAATCTCCATTTCTTCATTAATATTACCTCATCATCTCCATCTCCTCCTCCTCCTCCTCCTCCTCCTCCTCCTCCTCCTCCTCCTCCTCCTCCTTCCCTTTTCGTTCTCATATTCCCCCTCTTCCTCCTCCTTCTCCTCCTCCTCCTCCTCCTCCTCCTCCTCCTCCTCCTCCTCCTCCTCCTCCTCCTCCTCCTCCTCCTCCTCCTCCTTCTTATTCCACCACCTCCTTCCCCACCTCTTCTTCCTCCTCCTCCTCCTGATCCTTCCCTCCTCCTCCTCCTTCCCCTCCTCCTCCTTCTCCTCCTCCTCCTCCTCCTCCTCATCCTCCTCCTCCTCCTCCTCCTCCTCCTTCTTCTTCTCCTCCTCCTCCTCTTCCTCCTCCTCCTTCCCCAGCTCTTCCTCCTCCTCCTTCCCCAGCTCTTCCTCCTCTTCCTCCTACTCCTACTCCTGCCATTCTCTTATCTCCGTCATACTAGTCACGCATCATCTCCTCTTCCTCGTCCTCCTCCTTCTCCTCTTCTTCCTCCTCCTCCTCCTCCTTCTTCTTCCTCTTCCTCCTCCTCCTCCTCCTCCTCCTCCTCCTCCTCCTCCTCCTCCTCCTCCTCCTCCTCCTCCTCCTCCTCCTCCTCTTATCTCCGTTATACTAGTCATGCATGAAAAGCCACCACATCCACCTCCTCCTCCTCCTCCTCCTCCTCCTCCTCCTCCTCCTCCTCAATTCCCTTTGTGGTCTAAGCAAGCATTTCAACTTTCCCTCACAAGCTCTGCGTTTCGGATTAATCTCTCTCTCTCTCTCTCTCTCTCTCTCTCTCTCTCTCTCTCTCTCTCTCTCTCTCTCTCTCTCTCTCTCTCTCTGATCCTCCATAATCCTGTCCCAAGGGTCTGCTCAGAAGCAAAAATTAAAGAAAATTCTTACTCTTGAGGAAAATTTGTCTTCTTTCCAAAGTTTTCTCGTCTTTTTTTTATTTTTACGGTTTTTATCATATTTTTATTCATTTCCTTGGTATTTTTTTGTTAGTGTCTTTGTAATTATGTTATTTCTGTGTTTGTTAGTGAGTTTGTTTGTATTTGTTTGCTTGCGTTTTTGTAGACTATATTTGTTTTTCTCTCCTGCTTTGCTTATTTCTTTTCTTTTTTTATATTTATTTATCTATTGTGCTTTGTTTTTTCACTTTATTTATCTGTCGGTTGTGTCTGTTTGTCTTGTCTGTCTGTCTGTCTGTCTGTTTTATTATCTTATGTTATTTGCTTCACTGTCCGTCTATTTCTTATTATATCATTACATATCTTGCTCTCTCTCTCTCTCTCTCTCTCTCTCTCTCTCTCTCTCTCTCTCTCTCTCTCTCTCTCTCTCTCTCTCTCTCTCTGAGAAAACACATTCTACATTACATAAGAATGTTGTTTTTACAGACTAAAGGGTACAGGGTCAGTCCAACCTATCTTAAAATCTGACCCTGGTGATGTATATTACACTCTATACGTACAACAATACCTTACATTATAACAACACTGAATATACTACGTTCACTGTACATGATTCACCCTTCCCTCAGTAACCAATTGTTCACTTGCACTTTAAATGTCTGAGTGTTTGTGTCTCCTGTGAGACCAGCAGTGTGTTCCATTTCCTCTTTCTCTCTCTCTCTCTCTCTCTCTCTCTCTCTCTCTCTCTCTCTCTCTCTCTCTCTCTCTCTCTCTCTCTCTCTCTCTCTCTCTCAGATTGCTTCATTAGAGTTAAGAATACCGTTGTGGATTTTAAGAAATTGTTTCCTATCTTCTGAAAGTATGTCGTTTTTCGTTGTGAGAGAGAGAGAGAGAGAGAGAGAGAGAAAGGAAAAAAAACTTATACACATAAATGAAATCCTAACCGAAGTTTTTTTTTTACACATGACAAATGGTAAAACATGATGAAAGTTCCTCTCTCTCTCTCTCTCTCTCTCTCTCTCTCTCTCTCTCTCTCTCTCTCTCTCTCTCTCTCCATCATAACTGCAACTCTTATCAGATGACAAAATTTATGCCTCTTTTTCACGAGTCTATTTTTGCTTCAGTCAAAGTGAAGGCAATAGCGGAGGGTGGCTCGGTATCTGGCCATTCTGCTCCGTGTTCCCCTCTATATAATGCACGGGTATTTTTATCTCTGCTGTAAAAAAAAATTCTCTCTCTCTCTCTCTCTCTCTCTCTCTCTCTCTCTCTCTCTCTCTCCTGTTTCTCATGTTTATTTCCTCCTTTTTCTCTTTTTCTTTTATTTTTTTGTCTTTTTTCATTCTTTATTTTGTACTTTCCTTGCATTTTTTCATTTTTTTCCTTTATCTCTTTTTTTTCTTTCCTTCTCTCTCTTTTATATATTGTTTTCCTTATATTTCTTCCTTATTTCTTCTTCTTCCTGTTTCTCGTGTTTCCTTGCATGTCTTATTACCTGATTTCTTCTTCTTCGTTCTCTTATTTCTCTTCTTTTTTTCCCCTTGTGTCGTCTTGTTTCTACTTCCTACTTCTCCTTTTTTCTTTGCATCTTTCCTTCCTTTTCTTTTGCGTCTCTTGTTTCTCTTCTTTTTCCATCTTTTTCTTTCTCCCTGTCTATCTTTCCTGTGCTGTCTTCTATTGTTACTCTCTCTCTCTCTCTCTCTCTCTCTCTCTCTCTCTCTCTCTCTCTCTCTCTCTCTCTCTCTCTCTCTCTCTCTCTCTCTCTCTCTCTCTCTCTCTCTCTCTCTCTCTCTCTCTCTCTCTCTCTCTCTCTCTCTCTCTCTCTCTCTGCCTTACCTCCTCTTCGTCTTCCTGATTCACGTAACCCAAGCAAATCTCCCTAATTTTCGTCCTTACCTTCTCACCGTCACGTTTCTAAGCGATAACAAAATTTGCCTTCTCTTGTTCGGCCTCCACACTCTTGATAAGGCAGCGTTTGTTTACCTTTTACCTTCCTTTGGTGTGTTTTGTTAATTATGAGCGTGATTTTGCCAGTGCTTAGGAACTGATTGTTTTTTTTTTTCGTTTAGGATTTATTTATTTATTTGTGTGTGTGTCTTTTTCTTGTGTTTCTGATTTTTTTTTTATGTTGTGTATTGTTTTATTTGTATTTCTTTGCGTCTCTTTTTTATGTTTTTAGTTTGTGTACATTTGGGGATCTCTCTCTCTCTCTCTCTCTCTCTCTCTCTCTCTCTCTCTCTCTCTCTCTCTCTCTCTCTCTCTCTCTCTCTCTCTCTCTCTCTCTCTCTCTCTCTCTCTCTCTCTCGTATAAAAGATGAGAGAGAAGAAAAAGCGCATAAAGATTGACAAAATCGGCTAAATGTCATAATATGCCACGCGGGGTCAAAGGTCACACACAGGATGTTCCCGGAGGTCACATGAAAGTCGCAGAGCCAATCAGAAGTTAAGTGAAGGTCAGAGCTGGCGAGGCGGCGCTGTGTTCACTAATGTCACCGGAATAGATGATGATGGTGTTAAGTTTGTACCTGTCCCTAAGTGATCCTGGTTTTCCCTTTTCCTTTACTGTGGGTTATGTTGTTTTAGAAAAAGGTTGTCGAAGCATTCATGTCGCTCTCTTTTTCTTTCTCTCCTTGCCTTGTTCCCAATGTTCCTTAATTCTTCCTTCTTAAAATGTCAGTGTACCTCCAATTTCTTGTTTTGTGTTTTCTTCCTTCTCGCCTCGTCTCTTTCAAGTGTTCGTGGCTTTCTTTCTTCCTTTATTTTGACGCTCACCATTTTTAGAGATGATTGTCAAAGATTTTATGTAACTCTTATTCATTTTTGTTTTTCCTTTTCTTTTGTTTCTATCACTTGATCCAGAGCGTTCGCGGTTTTCCATCCTTTGTTTACTTTGGTCTGCGTTACGCCGTTTTAGAGAGGATTTTTAAAGCTTTAGTTCATTTTTTATTTATTATTTTCATTGCCCTTCTCGTCCCGTCTTGTTTCCCTCACCTGTCATTAAGTGTGCGAGATTTTCCTTCTGCCTTTACTATGACTTGTATAGTTTCAGAAGAATATGAAGACATTTATGTAACTTTTTACTGATTCATCTCTTATCTTTCATTGAATTTTCGCGGTGGTCTTTTTTTCCTAACATTCTTTCTCTCTTCCATTGTATGTTATCTTTTTTTATGTTTATTTATTCATTTACCTTTCTTGATCTATTTTTACCATTTTCCTTCATACGTAAAAAGGACACATAAAAGCAAATGGAGCACAAGGAGAAGTGAAAACAATACTGAAGCCGAGTGAGGACTCTTAGTAAGTAAATGTGTGAAGAAGGCGATGTATAATACACTTGGAGGCACAAAGGATGTCTCATGGAGTTAAGTACGTGGCGGTTGCAACTTCCAAAGGTTAAGAAGATTAGATGTCAGTCAAAGGACAAGAGGAGTGAGGCGGAAGGGAGGGTTAAAGGAGATCGCTTGCTGGTTAAATAGGAAGATAAGAGTACAAAGGGCAGTGCAACAAGGCAGTAAAGCTGGTAATAATATTCAGTCCAGTTCCTGCTCATGTATTTGTTAAACCTTCTCTTAAAGCTTTCTGTTGGTTGTGGCATCATAACTTAAACTATTTTAATATATAGTACATCCTTATTTAAGACCCAATTTCTTCACTTCTTCGGGAGCTGACTACAGAAAGCAGTATAACTCCCACACAAACCTCGCCGCCCCCGCTCCGTTAGCTCACGTGTGCAACATTTGAAACGTTCTTTAAAGCATTTATTCATCACCAGCATTATTACCATGAGTGCTGGTTATCCTATAAGAAGCAAATGACATTTAAGGTTAAAGGATTATACCAAATACTTCAAAGCAAACAAGGTATAATACAATACGTAAGAGAAAAGAAAAAAATACTCAACATTGTGCAAGGAGGCGCCATTACAGGAATAGAATAGACAGAGTAATCACAGTGTTGTCATCAGCCTCTTTACGAATCCCAGTCAGCCTTTCAACATTAGCTCGTCAGAAAGACAGCCACACGCTGCTCGCCGCACTCTCATGCATGCTCCTCTAGGCACAGCCATTTCACTCAATACGATACCATTTCCTGCACTCGGCTGTTGTAGTGCCGCGTATGTAGACCAGGAGTAATTGGATTTGAAGGTCTCAGGTGTCTGTCATCACAAAAAATATATAGATGAAAACGAATAAGTAAAAAATCCTTCTCCAAGTCACTCCTCTCAATCACTCCAAGCAACATATCGTTATTCGACAAGATTTATTGCACTATGTTGTAGCATTGTTGTGTATCTAGGCCAGGAGTGTTTGCTTCTGTTTCAAGGCGCTGCATATTGGTGATCACACAACGGCCTTCTTCATCGCCCCGAGCAACACATGCAGAGAACTCTATAAGCCAACAATCGCTCGATGGGCAACTCTCCTTTAGCTATTTAAAAAGAAATGTCAATCTTAAGTACGAATAAATAGTCTTTTTTCCTTATTACTGGATAACGCGAGTGCTGATACACGCCAGGTTCTATGCAAGTTTAACCAATCTACGGAATTTTCTCTCGCAGGTCGTGTTCTGAATCTTTGTACAAAACTTAATGCTTCCGAGACCGAGACTTTTTTTTTATTCGGTTCTTGATAACTGATCTTAACATTTCAAAAGAGAAAAGATAAAGAGAAAAAAACAAAAGCAAGAGTTGAAGGTATAAATGCCACGAGGTATGGGGTGAAGTAAGGTCAGTTAGGTGTCAGGAAGGTCAGGTGAAGGTTAAGGAAATCAGATGGTGGGAGGGATAAGAGGTAAGAGGTCAGGGTGCAAGGGTTCGAATTTGAGAAGGATTTAAATGCAAGAGTGAGCCAAGTTGCAGATCTCGGGTTGCATAATTTTTGCATACATTGAAGCTCGTGTATTTTGAATCCCGGAAACTTGCGTGGTGCTGGTTGGCTGCGGATCTCTTTGCTTTAATGTTTCTGCTTGTGTTTCCTTTGGTTTGTCTTTTTGTGGCTACAGTGATTCACTCCTCATTTTTTTTCTTTCATGTTTGCTTTTCGTGTTTTCTTTTATACTTTGGTGTGTGTGTGTGTGTGTGTGTGTGTGTGTGTGTGTGTGTGTGTGTGTGTGTGTGTGTGTGTGTGTGTGTCCTGTCTTCTTATGGTTACGGATACACTTTATTGTTTTTTTTTTCTTTTTCATGTTTTCTTTTATAGTTATCCATGTGTTTCTTTGCTTCTTTGTTTTCTTGTTGTTATAGTCTTACTCCTCAGTGTCAGTTTTCTTTATATCTTTGCCTTTTGACTTAACCTTGTGTGTTCTTTTGTTTTTCTTTACTTGAAGCCATAACCGCTAAATCCTGTTTTTTTTCATATTTTTGTATAGGTATTATTATTAGTTACTCGTGAATCTCTCTGCTTCAATACGTACCGTTGTGTTACTTTTATTTCTCTTTTATTGTGGATATGATCATTTACTCCTGTGTTTATTTTTTTTATGGTCTATGGTTCAATGTTTATCTCTGCTTTTATTATTTTTATTGCGTTTCCTTGTTACTCTTAGCTCCTGATATTTTTTTTATTCTTTTTTTCTTTTTTCGTTCAACGTGAGTGTAGTGAGTGTTTTATATGTTCATTTATTTTTCCTCGTTGTTGCTCTTTTACGTTTTAGCTTAAAATTGTTCCCTGCAACATTTACTTTTCTTTATTCAGTTTGTCTCGCCTTGCATGACTTCGTTTAGTAAGTTACCGTTGTTTATAGACTCATTTATTTGCCTTGTTTTTGTTTCGTTTTACTTTTTAGCTTAGAATTTTTCACTTCTGCTTGCATATCATACATTTCATTTTTATCGTCATGCTTTACTTTGCACTGGAAGCGTTAATGCAAGCTCCACTGTGAACGTTCCTCATTTCTGCTGCTTTGTGTTGCTACTCGTATCGTCATTGGTCGCCTCAAGGGATCAGCTTTTTCCAGCATATCTGGTGGTCTACGTTTCACTCAGGACCGTAGATTGAACCACTTCCACGCCGCTCCCCCTCTACTTTTAAAGGCTCATATTGAAGTTACACGGATTTTCAAGGATTTTTTTTTTTTAAGACTGGTGGGATATTAAAAAGAGATCTACATTATTAACAAAGCTAGTCATCTCTTTGGCTTTTGAAATTAATGGTGAGACAGTAAGGCATTTCTGAGTACCGATCACATTTGCACTCATAGAAGCCTGTCTTCTTTCTCTGCGTCCATATACCTCCTCTTGGTCTTCTGTGCCCTCCCCAGTCTTGTTTTTCACTGCATTTATAAACCTTATTTTTGTCTCGTCGTCCATGAATATGCATGATCTTTCCCATGTGATTCGTGTCAGGTTATGGAAGAGTGCAATTTGTCACAACAATATTATTTGGATGACTTTCAGGAAAATGACGCGGAAGCGGAATATGTGTTAAGTCAGTCATGCAGATTGTGTTTATATTATTAAGTTAGTTTAGGCTATGAAAGATTACAGTGTATCGCAGTTGTGTAGAGAGAAAGACTTTGAATATAAAATGTTCATTCGTTTATTTAACCTGTGAGGAAAGGATATACAAACGAAATACGTGTGTAAGTGACGGTCCCACTAGTGATTTGTATTCCACTGAGTCAGGTGAGACTCTGTAACGGTACACGAACTTATCACGGAAATATTTGGAGTGAAACAAGGTAGAATCTTCATGTGTGCATTTAGTTTGTGAGGGAAGGACACGGGAACAAAATACGTGTGTAAGTGACGGCCACACAGATCACGTTACCAAACAATGCTGCCAGTGCTTTTACCTGCAACGTTTTATCTTACTTCAAACAATACGCCCTGCTTTATTTTCCCAGCTTTCTTTGGTTACATTTTAC